>NC_034190.2:88562557-88740057 GCF_002021735.2 Oncorhynchus kisutch
ATATGACCATATGATTATGACCATATAATTATGACCCTATGATTCTATAAATATGACCCTATGATCCTATAATTATGACCCTATGATTATGACCCTATAATTATGACCCTATGATTATGACCCTATAATTATGACCCTATGATTCTATAAATATGAACCTATGATCCTATAATTATGACCATATGATTATGACCCTATAATTATGATCCTATTATTATGATCCTATAATTATGACCCTATGATTCTATAAATATGACCATATGATTTTGACCCTATGATTATGACCCTATAATTATGATCCTATTATTATGACCCTATAATTATGACCCTATAATTATGACCCTATGATTATGACCCTATAATTATGACCCTACGATTATGACCCTATAATTATGATCCTATAATTATGACCCTATGACCCTATAATTATGACCCTATGACCCTATAATTATGACCATATGATCCTATAATTATGACCCTATGACCCTATAATTATGACCCTATGATTATGACCCTATAATTATGACCCTATGATTATGACCCTATAATTATGACCATATGATTATGACCATATGATTATGATCCTATAATTATGACCCTATGATTATGATCCTATAATTATGATCCTATAATTATGACCATATGATTATGACCCTATAATTATGACCCTATGATTATGACACTATAATTATGACTCTATGATCCTATAATTATGACCCTATAATTATGACTCTATGATCCTATAATTATGACCCTATGATGATGACCCTATAATTATGGCCCTATGATTATGACCCTATAATTATGACCCTATAATTATGACCCTATAATTATGACCCTATGATTCTATAAATATGACCATATGATTATGACCATATAATTATGACCCCATGATTCTATAAATATGACCCTATGATCCTATAATTATGACCCTATGATTATGACCCTATAATTATGACCCTATGATTATGACCCTATAATTATGACCCTATGATCCTATAATTATGACCCTATGACCCTATAAATATGACCATATGATTATGACCATATAATTATGACCCTATGATTCTATAAATATGACCCTATGATCCTATAATTATGACCCTATGATTATGACCCTATAATTATGACCCTATGATTATGACCCTATAATTATGACCCTATGATTCTATAAATATGAACCTATGATCCTATAATTATGACCATATGATTATGACCCTATAATTATGATCCTATTATTATGATCCTATAATTATGACCCTATGATTCTATAAATATGACCATATGATTTTGACCCTATGATTATGACCCTATAATTATGATCCTATTATTATGACCCTATAATTATGACCCTATAATTATGACCCTATGATTATGACCCTATAATTATGACCCTACGATTATGACCCTATAATTATGATCCTATAATTATGACCCTATGACCCTATAATTATGACCCTATGACCCTATAATTATGACCCTATGATTATGACCCTATAATTATGACCCTATGATTATGACCCTATAATTATGACCATATGATTATGACCATATGATTATGATCCTATAATTATGACCCTATGATTATGATCCTATAATTATGATCCTATAATTATGACCATATGATTATGACCCTATAATTATGACCCTATGATTATGACACTATAATTATGACACTATGATTATGATCCTATAATTATGATCCTATTATTAAGACCCCATGATTTTGACCCTATGATTATGACCCTATAATTATGACCCTACGACCCAATAATTATGACCCTATGACCCTATAATTATGATCCTATAATTATGACCCTATGATTATGACACTATAATTATGACACTATGAATATGACCCTATGATTATGACCCTATAATTATGACCCCATGATTTTGACCCTATGATTATGACCCAATAATTATGACCCTACGACCCAATAATTATGACCCTATAATTATGACCCTATGACCCTATAATTATGACCCTATGATTATGGCCCTATAATTATGACCCTATGATTATGGCCCTATAATTATGACCCTATGACCCTATAATTATGACCCTATGATTATGGCCCTATAATTATGACCCTATGACCCAATAATTATGACCCTACGACCCTATGATTATGACCCTATGATCCTATAATTATGACCCTATGACCCTATAAGTATGACCCTATGATTATGACCCTATGATCCTATAATTATGACCCTATGATCCTATAATTATGACCCTATGACCCTATAAATATGACCATATGATTATGACCATATAATTATGACCAGTGAGATACACCTGCTGGAGCGCGTGCTACGGGTGGGTGTTGCCATCGTGACCAGTGAACTGAGATAAGGCGGAGCTTTACCTAGCATAGACTTGTAGATGACCTGGAGCCAGTGGGTCTGGCGGCGAATATGTAGCGAGGGCCAGCCGACTAGAGCCTACAGGTCGCAGTGGTGGGTGGTATAAGGTGCTTTAGTAACAAAACGGATGGCACTGTGATAAACTGCATCCAGTTTGCTGAGTAGAGTATCGGAAGCTATTTTGCAGATGACCGCCGAAGTCGAGGATCGGTAGGATCGTCAGTTTTACTAGGGCAAGTTTGGCAGACACTGCAGATTTTGCAGGTTTTCCTACTTACAAAGCATGTAGAGATCTGTAATTTTTATCATAGGTACACTTCAACTGTGAGAGACGGAATCTAAAACAAAAATCCAGAAAATCACATTGTATGATTTTAAAGTAATTAATTAGCATTTTATTGCATGACATACAGTAATTATTTGATCACCTACCGGTATACATACCGGTATACATACACAATATTTTGTACTGATGAATACACATTTGGAGAATGTATCTACACAATTTTAGAAGTACTGACGTCCTTTATATCTATGTGGTTAGTTAATATAGTTTAACGTTTTAAAGTGAATTGATGAAGTGTTTATTTGACTTATAAACTAGTTGTAATCTACTCTGTGTTGATTTTTTCAAAGATCAATATTGTTTAGATTTCAAATAATAAATTATATTAAACTCATTTATTCATTGTCCCCTCAACAATTATGCCTACTTCCATTCCTTCCTGTCTTCCTGTAGTTGATGACACTTTGCTTCTTGAAAGTACAATATCTTGGAAACTTGACTGCTGACAAACAAAACATTTGGGATTTTATCTATCAAGGTGTCTTTATTTAGACAGGGAGTCAATGCTGAGACCAAGGTGTCTTTATTCAGACAGGGAGTCAATGCTGAGACCAAGGTGTCTTTATTCAGACAGGGAGTCAATGCTGAGAACAAGGTGTCTTTATTCAGACAGGGAGTCAATGCTGAGACCACGGTGTATTTATTTAGACAGGGAGTCAATGCTGAGACAAAGGTGTCTTTATTTAGACAGGGAGTCAATGCTGAGACCAAGGTGTCTTTATTCAGACAGGGAGTCAATGCTGAGACCACGGTGTATTTATTTAGACAGGGAGTCAATGCTGAGACAAAGGTGTCTTTATTTAGACAGGGAGTCAATGCTGAGACCAAGGTGTCTTTATTCAGACAGGGAGTCAATGCTGAGACCAAGGTGTCTTTATTCAGACAGGGAGTCAATGCTGAGACTAAGGTCTCTTTATTTAGACAGGGAATCAATGCCGAGACCAAGGTGTCTTTATTTAGACAGGGAGTCAATGCTGAGACCAAGGTGTCTTTATTCAGACAGGGAGTCAATGCTGAGACCAAGATGTCTTTATTCAGACAGGGAGTCAATGCTGAGACAAAGGTGTCTTTATTCAGACAGGGAGTCAATGCTGAGACCAAGGTCTCTTTATTCAGACAGGGAGTCAATGCTGAGACAAAGGTGTCTTTATTCAGACAGGGAGTCAATGCTGAGACCAAGGTTTATTTATTTAGACAGGGAGTCAATGCTGAGACAAAGGTGTCTTTATTCAGACAGGGAGTCAATGCTGAGACCAAGGTTTATTTATTTAGACAGGGAGTCAATGCTGAGACCAAGGTGTCTTTATTCAGACAGGGAGTCAATGCTGAGACAAAGGTCTCTTCATTTAGACAGGGAGTCAATGCTGAGACCAAGGTGTCTTTATTCAGACAGGGAGTCAATGCTGAGACAAAGGTCTCTTTATTTAGACAGGGAGTCAATGCTGAGACCAAGGTGTCTTTATTCAGACAGGGAGTCAATGCTGAGACAAAGGTCTCTTTATTTAGACAGGGAGTCAATGCTGAGACCAAGGTGTCTTTATTCAGACAGGGAGTCAATGCTGAGACAAAGGTCTCTTTATTTAGACAGGGAGTCAATGCTGAGACCAAGGAGTCTTTATTCAGACAGGGAGTCAATGCTGAGACAAAGGTGTCTTTATTCAGACAGGGAGTCAATGCTGAGACCAAGGTGTCTTTATTCAGAAAGGGAGTCAATGCTGAGACAAAGGTGTCTTTATTCAGACAGGGAGTCAATGCTGAGACCAAGGTTTATTTATTTAGACAGGGAGTCAATGCTGAGACAAAGGTGTCTTTATTCAGACAGGGAGTCAATGCTGAGACAAAGGTCTCTTTATTTAGACAGGGAGTCAATGCTGAGACCAAGGTGTCTTTATTCAGACAGGGAGTCAATGCTGAGACAAAGGTCTCTTTATTTAGACAGGGAGTCAATGCTGAGACCAAGGTGTCTTTATTCAGACAGGGAGTCAATGCTGAGACAAAGGTCTCTTTATTTAGACAGGGAGTCAATGCTGAGACCAAGGAGTCTTTATTCAGACAGGGAGTCAATGCTGAGACAAAGGTTTATTTATTTAGACAGGGACTCAATGCTGAGACCAAGGTGTCTTTATTTAGACAGGGAGTCAATGCCGAGACCAAGGTGTCTTTATTCAGACAGGGAGTCAATGCCGAGACCAAGGTGTCTTTATTTAGACAGGGAGTCAATGCTGAGACCAAGGTGTCTTTATTTAGACAGGGAGTCAATGCTGAGACCAAGGTGTCTTTATTTAGACAGGGAGTCAATGCTGAGACCAAGGTGTCTTTATTCAGACAGGGAGTCAATGCTGAGACCAAGGTGTCTTTATTCAGACAGGGAGTCAATGCTGAGACAAAGGTCTCTTTATTTAGACAGGGAGTCAATGCCGAGACCAAGGTGTCTTTATTCAGACAGGGAGTCAATGCTGAGACTAAGGTCTCTTTATTTAGACAGGGAGTCAATGCTGAGACCAAGGTGTCTTTATTCAGACAGGGAGTCAATGCTGAGACAAAGGTGTCTTTATTCAGACAGGGAGTCAATGCTGAGACCAAGGTGTTTTTATTCAGACAGGGAGTCAATGCTGAGACAAAGGTGTCTTTATTCAGACAGGGAGTCAATGCTGAGACCAAGGTTTATTTATTTAGACAGGGAGTCAATGCTGAGACAAAGGTGTCTTTATTCAGACAGGGAGTCAATGCTGAGACAAAGGTCTCTTTATTTAGACAGGGAGTCAATGCTGAGACCAAGGTGTCTTTATTCAGACAGGGAGTCAATGCTGAGACAAAGGTCTCTTTATTTAGACAGGGAGTCAATGCTGAGACCAAGGTGTCTTTATTCAGACAGGGAGTCAATGCTGAGACAAATGTGTCTTTATTCAGACAGGGAGTCAATGCTGAGACCAAGGTGTCTTTATTCAGACAGGGAGTCAATGCTGAGACAAAGGTCTCTTTATTTAGACAATGAGTCAATGCTGAGACCAAGGTGTCTTTATTCAGACAGGGAGTCAATGCTGAGACAAAGGTCTCTTTATTTAGACAGGGAGTGAATGCTGAGACCAAGGTGTCTTTATTCAGACAGGGAGTCAATGCTGAGACAAAGGTGTCTTTATTCAGACAGGGAGTCAATGCTGAGACCAAGGTGTCTTTATTCAGAAAGGGATTCAATGCTGAGACAAAGGTGTCTTTATTCAGACAGGGAGTCAATGCTGAGACCAAGGTTTATTTATTTAGACAGGGAGTCAATGCTGAGACAAAGGTGTCTTTATTCAGACAGGGAGTCAATGCTGAGACCAAGGTTTATTTATTTAGACAGGGAGTCAATGCTGAGACAAAGGTGTCTTTATTCAGACAGGGAGTCAATGCTGAGACAAGGGTGTCTTTATTCAGACAGGGAGTCAATGCTGAGACAAAGGTGTCTTTATTCAGACAGGGAGTCAATGCTGAAACCAAGGTTTATTTATTTAGACAGGGACTCAATGCTGAGACCAAGGTTTATTTATTTAGACAGGGACTCAATGCTGAGACCAAGGTGTCTTTATTTAGACAGGGAGTCAATGCTGAGACCAAGGTGTCTTTATTCAGACAGGGAGTCAATGCCGAGACCAAGGTCTCTTTATTTAGACAGGGAGTCAATGCTGAGACCAAGGTGTCTTTATTCAGACAGGGAGTCAATGCTGAGACAAAGGTGTCTTTATTCAGACAGGGAGTCAATGCTGAGACCAAGGTGTCTTTATTCAGACAGGGAGTCAATGCTGAGACAAAGGTGTCTTTATTCAGACAGGGAGTCAATGCTGAGACCAAGGTTTATTTATTTAGACAGGGAGTCAATGCTGAGACAAAGGTGTCTTTATTCAGACAGGGAGTCAATGCTGAGACCAAGGTTTATTTATTTAGACAGGGAGTCAATGCTGAGACCAAGGTGTCTTTATTCAGACAGGGAGTCAATGCTGAGACAAAGGTGTCTTTATTTAGACAGGGAGTCAATGCTGAGACAAAGGTCTCTTTATTTAGACAGGGAGTCGATGCTGAGAACAAGGTGTCTTTATTCAGACAGGGAGTCAATGCTGAGACAAAGGTCTCTTTATTTAGACAGGGAGTCAATGCTGAGACCAAGGTGTCTTTATTCAGACAGGGAGTCAATGCTGAGACCAAGGTGTCTTTATTCAGACAGGGAGTCAATGCTGAGACCAAGGTGTCTTTATTCAGACAGGGAGTCAATGCTGAGACAAAGGTGTCTTTATTCAGACAGGGAGTCAATGCTGAGACCAAGGTGTCTTTATTCAGACAGGGAGTCAATGCTGAGACAAAGGTGTCTTTATTCAGACAGGGAGTCAATGCTGAGACCAAGGTTTATTTATTTAGACAGGGAGTCAATGCTGAGACAAAGGTGTCTTTATTCAGACAGGGAGTCAATGCTGAGACCAAGGTTTATTTATTTAGACAGGGAGTCAATGCTGAGACCAAGGTGTCTTTATTCAGACAGGGAGTCAATGCTGAGACAAAGGTGTCTTTATTTAGACAGGGAGTCAATGCTGAGACAAAGGTCTCTTTATTTAGACAGGGAGTCGATGCTGAGAACAAGGTGTCTTTATTCAGACAGGGAGTCAATGCTGAGACAAAGGTCTCTTTATTTAGACAGGGAGTCAATGCTGAGACCAAGGTGTCTTTATTCAGACAGGGAGTCAATGCTGAGACAAAGGTCTCTTTATTTAGACAGGGAGTCAATGCTGAGACCAAGGTGTCTTTATTCAGACAGGGAGTCAATGCTGAGACAAAGGTGTCTTTATTCAGACAGGGAGTCAATGCTGAGACAAAAGTCTCTTTATTTAGACAGGGAGTCAATGCTGAGACCAAGGTGTCTTTATTCAGACAGGGAGTCAATGCTGAGACAAAGGTGTCTTTATTCAGACAGGGAGTCAATGCTGAGACCAAGGTGTCTTTATTCAGACAGGGAGTCAATGCTGAGACCAAGGTTTATTTATTTAGACAGGGAGTCAATGCTGAGACAAAGGTGTCTTTATTCAGACAGGGAGTCAATGCTGAGACAAAGGTCTCTTTATTTAGACAGGGAGTCAATGCTGAGACCAAGGTGTCTTTATTCAGACAGGGAGTCAATGCTGAGACAAAGGTGTCTTTATTCAGACAGGGAGTCAATGCTGAGACAAAGGTGTCTTTATTCAGACAGGGAGTCAATGCTGAGACCAAGGTGTCTTTATTTAGACAGGGAGTCAATGCTGAGACCAAGGTGTCTTTATTTAGACAGGGAGTCAATACTGACACCAATGTGTCTTTATTTAGACAGGGAGTCAATGCTGAGACCAAGGTGTCTTTATTCAGACAGGGAGTCAATGCTGACATGTAGAAGTGGTTGTAGAGCGTGCAGACAGGGTTTTAGACCATGTAATTGTGGTTGTAGCACGAGTAGATGTGGTGGTAGTATGTGTAAATGTGGTTGTAGGACGTGCAGGACGAGTAGATGGGGTTGGAGGATGTGTAGATGGGCTTGGAGGATGTGTAGATGTGTAGATGGGGTTGTAGGATGTGTAGATGGGGTTGTAGGATGTGTAGATGGGGTTGTAGGGTGTGTAGATGGAGTTGGAGGACGTGTAGCTGGGGTTGGAGGATGTGTAGATGGGGTTGTAGGATGTGTAGATGGGGTTGGAGGATGTGTATATGGGGTTGGAGGACGTGTAGATGTGTAGATGGGGTTGGAGGACGTGTAGATGGGGTTGGAGAACGTGTAGATGGGGTTGGAGGATGTGTAGATGGGGTTGGAGGACGTGTAGACGTGTAGATGGGGTTGGAGAACGTGTAGATGGGGTTGGAGGACGTGTAGATGTGTAGATGGGGTTGGAGAACGTGTAGATGGGGTTGGAGGATGTGTAGATGGGGTTGGAGGACGTGTAGACGTGTAGATGGGGTTGGAGAACGTGTAGATGGGGTTGGAGAACGTGTAGATGGGGTTGGAGGACGTGTAGACGTGTAGATGGGGTTGGAGAACATGTAGATGGGGTTGGAGGACGTGTAGACGTGTAGATGGGGTTGGAGAACGTGTAGATGGGTTGGAGGACGTGTAGATGGGGTTGGAGGACGTGTAGACGTGTAGATGGGGTTGGAGGACGTGTAGATGGGGTTGGAGGACGTGTAGACGTGTAGATGGGTTGGAGGACGTGTAGATGGGTTGGAGGACGTGTAGATGGGGTTGGAGGATGTGTAGATGGGGTTGGAGGATGTGTAGATGGGGTTGGAGGACGTGTAGATGGGTTGCGGGACGTGTAGATGGGGTTGGAGGACGTGTAGATGGGGTTGGAAGACGTTTAGATGGGGTTGGAGGACGTGTAGATGGGTTGGAGGACGTGTAGACGTGTAGATGGGGTTGGAGAACGTGTAGATGGGGTTGGAGAACGTGTAGATGGGGTTGGAGAATGTGTAGACGTGTAGATGGGTTTGGAGAACGTGTAGATGGGGTTGGAGAACGTGTAGATGGGGTTGGAGAACATGTAGATGGGGTTGGAGAACGTGTAGACGTGTAGATGGGGTTGGAGAACGTGTAGATGGGGTTGGAGAACGTGTAGATGGGGTTGGAGAACGTGTAGATGGGGTTGGAGAACGTGTAGATGGGGTTGGAGAACGTTTAGATGGGTTGGAGGACGTGTAGATGGGGTTGGAGGACGTGTAGATGGGGTTGGAGAACGTGTAGATGGGGTTGGAGGACGTGTAGATGGGGTTGGAGGACGTGTAGATGGGGTTGGAGGATGTGTAGATGGGGTTGGAGGACGTGTAGATGGGGTTGGAGGATGTGTAGATGGGGTTGGAGGACGTGTAGACGTGTAGATGGGGTTGGAGGACGTGTAGACGTGTAGATGGGTTGGAGGACGTGTAGATGGGGTTGGAGGATGTGTAGATGGGGTTGGAGGACGTGTAGACGTGTAGATGGGTTGGAGGACGTGTAGATGGGTTGGAGGACGTGTAGACGTGTAGATGGGTTGGAGGACGTGTAGCTGGGGTTGGAGGACGTGTAGATGGGGTTGGAGGACGTGTAGATGGGGTTGGAGGATGTGTAGATGGGGTTGGAGGACATGTAGACGTGTATATGGGGTTGGAGGACGTGTAGATGGGGTTGGAGGACGTGTAGACGTGTAGATGGGGTTGGAGGACGTGTAGATGGGGTTGGAGGATGTGTAGATGGGGTTGGAGAACGTGTAGATGGGGTTGGAGGATGTGTAGATGGGGTTGGAGGACGTGTAGATGGGGTTGGAGGATGTGTAGATGGGGTTGGAGGATGTGTAGATGGGGTTGGAGAACGTGTAGATGGGGTTGGAGGATGTGTAGATGGGGTTGGAGGACGTGTAGATGGGGTTGGAGGATGTGTAGATGGGGTTGGAGGACATGTAGACGTGTATATGGGGGTTGGAGGACGTTGTAGATGGGGTTGGAGGACGTGTAGACGTGTAGATGGGGTTGGAGGACGTGTAGATGGGGTTGGAGGATGTGTAGATGGGGTTGGGGACGTGTAGACGTGTAGATGGGGTTGGAGGACGTGTAGACGTGTAGATGGGTTGGAGGACGTGTAGATGGGGTTGGAGGATGTGTAGATGGGGTTGGAGGACGTGTAGACGTGTAGATGGGTTGGAGGACGTGTAGATGGGTTGGAGGACGTGTAGACGTGTAGATGGGTTGGAGGACGTGTAGCTGGGGTTGGAGGACGTTGTAGATGGGGTTGGAGGACGTGTAGATGGGGTTGGAGGATGTGTAGATGGGGTTGGAGGACATGTAGACGTGTATATGGGGTTGGAGGACGTGTAGATGGGGTTGGAGGACGTGTAGACGTGTAGATGGGGTTGGAGGACGTGTAGATGGGTTGGAGGATGTGTAGATGGGGTTGGAGAACGTGTAGATGGGGTTGGAGGATGTGTAGATGGGGTGTGAGACGTGTAGATGGGGTTGGAGGATGTGTAGATGGGGTTGGAGGATGTGTAGATGGGGTTGGAGAACGTGTAGATGGGGTTTGGAGGATGTGTAGATGGGGTTGGAGGACGTGTAGATGGGGTTGGAGGATGTGTAGATGGGGTTGGAGGATGTGTAGATGGGTTGGAGGACGTGTAGATGGGGTTGGAGGACATGTAGATGGGGTTGGAGGATGTGTAGATGGGGTTGGAGGACGTGTAGACGTGTAGATGGGGTTGGAGAACGTGTAGATGGGGTTGGAGGACGTGTAGATGTGTAGATGGGGTTGGAGAACGTGTAGATTGGGGTTGGGAGGATGTGTAGATGGGGTTGGAGGACGTGTAGACGTGTAGATGGGGTTGGAGAACGTGTAGATGGGGTTGGAGAACGTGTAGATGGGGTTGGAGGACGTGTAGACGTGTAGATGGGTTGGAGAACGTGTAGATGGGGTTGGAGGACGTGTAGACGGGGTTGGAGGACGTGTAGACGTGTAGATGGGGTTGGAGAACGTGTAGATGGGTTGGAGGACGTGTAGATGGGGTTGGAGGACGTGTAGACGTGTAGATGGGGTGGGAGGACGTGTAGATGGGGTTGGAGGACGTGTAGACGTGTAGATGGGGTTGGAGGACGTGTAGATGGGTTGGAGGACGTGTTAGATGGGGTTGGAGGATGTGTAGATGGGGTTGGAGGATGTGTAGATGGGGTTGGAGGACGTGTAGATGGGTTGCGGGACGTGTAGATGGGGTTTGGAGGACGTGTAGATGGGGTTGGAAGACGTGTAGATGGGGTTGGAGGACGTGTAGATGGGTTGGAGGACGTGTAGACGTGTAGATGGGGTTGGAGAACGTGTAGATGGGGTTGGAGAACGTGTAGATGGGGTTGGAGAATGTGTAGACGTGTAGATGGGGTTGGAGAAGGGTAGATGGGGTTGGGAGAACGTTGTAGATGGGGTTGGAGAACATGTAGATGGGATTGGAGAACGTGTAGACGTGTAGATGGGTTGGAGAACGTGTAGATGGGGTTGGAGAACGTGTAGATGGGGTTGGAGAACGTGTTAGATGGGGTTGGAGAACGTGTAGATGGGGTTGGAGAACGTTTAGATGGGTTGGAGGACGTGTAGATGGGGTTGGAGGACGTGTAGATGGGGTTGGAGAACGTGTAGATGGGGTTGGAGGACGTGTAGATGGGGTTGGAGGACGTGTAGATGGGGTTGGAGGATGTGTAGATGGGGTTGGAGGACGTGTAGATGGGGTTGGAGGATGTGTAGATGGGGTTGGAGGACGTGTAGACGTGTAGATGGGGTTGGAGGACGTGTAGACGTGTAGATGGGTTGGAGGACGTGTAGATGGGGTTGGAGGATGTGTAGATGGGGTTGGAGGACGTGTAGACGTGTAGATGGGTTTGGAGGACGTGTAGATGGGTTGGAGGACGTGTAGGACGTGTAGATGGGTTGGAGGACGTGTAGCTGGGGTTGGAGGACGTGTAGATGGGGTTGGAGGACGTGGTAGATGGGGTTGGAGGATGTGTAGATGGGGTTGGAGGACATGTAGACGTGTATATGGGGTTGGAGGACGTGTAGATGGGGTTGGAGGACGTGTAGACGTGTAGATGGGGTTGGAGGGACGTTGTAGATGGGGTTGGAGGATGTGTAGATGGGGTTGGAGAACGTGTAGATGGGGTTTGGAGGATGTGTAGATGGGGTGGAGGACGTGTAGATGGGGTTGGAGGATGTGTAGATGGGGTTGGAGGATGTGTAGATGGTGTTGGAGAACGTGTAGATGGGGTTGGAGGATGTGTAGATGGGGTTGGAGGACGTTGTAGATGGGGTTGGAGGATGGTGTAAGATGGGTTGGAGGATGTGTAGATGGGTTGGAGGACGTGTAGATGGGGTTGGAGGACGTGTAGATGGGTTGGAGGACGTGTTAGATGGGGTTGGAGGATGTTGTAGATGGGGTTGGAGGACGTGTAGACGTGTAGATGGGGTTGGAGGACGTGTAGACGTGTAGATGGGTTGGAGGACGTGTAGATGGGTGGAGGATGTGTAGATGGGGTTGGAGGACGTGTAGACGTGTAGATGGGTTGGAGGACGTGTAGATGGGTTGGAGGACGTGTAGACGTGTAGATGGGTTGGAGGACGTGTAGCTGGGGTTGGAGGACGTGTAGATGGGGTTTGGAGGATGTGTAGATGGGGTTGGAGGACATGTAGACGGTGTAGATGGGGTTGGAGGACGTGTAGATGGGGTGGAGGACGTGTAGACGTTGTAGATGGGGGTTGGAGGAGGTGTAGATGGGGTTGGAGGATGTGTAGATGGGGTTGGAGAACGTGTAGATGGGGTTGGAGGATGTGTAGATGGGTTTGGAGGATGTGTAGATGGGGTTGGAGGACGTGTAGATGGGGTGTGGAGATGTGTAGATGGGGTTGGAGGATGTGTAGATGGGTTGGAGGACGTTGTAGATGGGGTGGAGGATGTGTAGATGGGGTTGGAGGATGTGTAGATGGGGTTGGAGGATGTGTAGATGGGGTTGGAGGATGTGTAGATGGGTTGGAGGACGTGTATTATGGGTTGGCGGATGTTAGATGGTTTGATTAGATGGGGTTGGAGGATGTGTAGATGGGGTTGGAGGATGTGTAGATGGGGTTGGAGAACGTTGTAGATGGGGTTGGAGGATGTGTAGATGGGGTTTGGAGAACGTGTTAGATGGGGTTGGAGGATGTGTAGATGGGGTTGGAGGATGTGTAGATGGGGTGGAGGACGTGTTAGATGGGGTTGGAGGATGTGTAGCATGGGGGTTGGAGGATGTGTAGATGGGTAGATGGGGTTGGAGAACGTGTAGATGGGGTTGGGAGAACGTGTCGATGGGGTTGGAGAACGTTTGTTGTAGATGGGGTTGGAGAACCGTGTAAGATGGGGTTGGAGAACGTTTTAGGGAATGGGTTGGAGGACGTGTGATGGGGTTGGAGGAGAACGTGTAGATGGGTTGGAGGAACGTGTGTAGATGGGGTGGAGGACGTGTAGATGGGGTTGGAGGATGGTAGATGGGGTGGAGGATGTGTAGATGGGGTTGGAGGACGTGTAGATGGGGTTGGAGATGTGTAGATGGGGGTTGGAGGACGTGTAGACGTGTAGATGGGGTTGGAGGACGTGTAGACGTTGTAGATGGGTTTGGAGGACGTGTAGATGGGGTTGGAGGATGTGTAGATGGGGTTGGAGGATGTGTAGACGTGTAGATGGGTTGGAGACGTGTAGATGGGTTGGAGGACGTGTAGACGTGTAGATGGGTTGGAGGACGTGTAGCTGGGGGGTTGGAGGACGTTGTAGATGGGGTTGGAGGACGTGTAGATGGGTTGGAGGATGTGTAGATGGGGTTGGAGGACATGTAGACGTGTATATGGGGTTGGAGGACGGTTTGTAGATGGGGTTGGAGGACGTGTAGACGTGTAGATGGGGTTGGAGGACGTGTAGATGGGGTTGGAGGATGTGTAGATGGGTTGGAGAACGTGTATGTAGATGGGGTTGGAGGATGTGTAGATGGGGTTGGAGGACGTTTGTAGATGGGGTTGGAGGATGTGTAGATGGGGTTGGAGGAGTGTGTAGCTGGGGTTGGAGAACGTGTGTAGATGGGTTGGAGGATGTGTAGATGGGGTTGGAGGACGTGTAGATGGGTTGGAGGATGTGTGTAGATGGGGTTGGAGGATGTGTAGATGGGTTGGAGGACGTGTAGATGGGGTTGGAGGACGTGTAGATGGGTTGGAGGATGTGTAGATGGGGTTGGAGGACGTGTAGACGTGTAGATGGGGTTGGAGAACGTGTTAGATGGGGTTGGAGGACGTGTAGATGTGTAGATGGGTTGGAGAACGTTGTAGATGGGGTTGGAGGATGTGTAGATGGGGTTGGAGGACGTGTAGACGTGTAGATGGGGTTGGAGAACGTTTAGATGGGGTTGGAGAACGTGTTAGATGGGGTTGGAGGACGTGTAG
Source organism: Oncorhynchus kisutch (assembly GCF_002021735.2). NCBI lineage: Eukaryota > Metazoa > Chordata > Actinopteri > Salmoniformes > Salmonidae > Oncorhynchus > Oncorhynchus kisutch. The sequence goes on from NC_034190.2 coordinate 88,577,230, forward strand.
ACGTGTAGATGGGGTTGGAGAACGTGTAGATGGGGTTGGAGGACGTGTAGACGTGTAGATGGGGTTGGAGAACGTGTAGATGGGTTGGAGGACGTGTAGATGGGGTTGGAGGACGTGTAGACGTGTAGATGGGGTTGGAGGACGTTGTAGATTGGGGTTGGAGGACGTGTAGACGTGTAGATGGGTTGTGGAGGACGTGTAGTGGGTTGGAGACGTGTGTAGATGGGGTTGGAGGATGTGTAGATGGGGTTGGAGGATGTGTAGATGGGGGTTGGAGGACGTGTAGATGGGTTGCGGGACGTGTAGATGGGGTTGGAGGACGTGTAGATGGGGTTGGAAGACGTGTAGATGGGGTTGGAGGACGTGTAGATGGGGTTGGAGGACGTGTAGACGTGTAGATGGGGTTGGAGAACGTGTAGATGGGGTTGGAGAACGTGTTAGATGGGGTTGGAAATGTGTAGACGTGTAGATGGGGTTGGAGAACGTGTAGATGGGGTTGGAGAACGTTTGTAGATGGGGTTGGAGAACATGTAGATGGGATGGAGAACGTGTAGACGTGTAGATGGGGTTGGAGAACGTGTGTAGATGGGGTTGGAGAACGTGTAGATGGGGTTGGAGAACGTGTAGATGGGGTTGGAGAACGTGTAGATGGGGTTGGAGAACGTTTAGATGGGTTGGAGGACGTGTAGATGGGGTTGGAGGACGTGTAGATGGGGTTGGAGAACGTGTAGATGGGGTTGGAGGACGTGTAGATGGGGTTGGAGGACGTGTAGATGGGGTTGGAGGATGTGTAGATGGGGTTGGAGGACGTGTAGATGGGGTTGGAGGATGTGTAGATGGGGTTGGAGGACGTGTAGACGTGTAGATGGGGTTGGAGGACGTGTAGACGTGTAGATGGGTTGGAGGACGTGTAGATGGGGTTGGAGGATGTGTAGATGGGGTTGGAGGACGTGTAGACGTGTAGATGGGTTGGAGGACGTGTAGATGGGTTGGAGGACGTGTAGACGTGTAGATGGGTTGGAGGACGTGTAGCTGGGGTTGGAGGACGTGTAGATGGGGTTGGAGGACGTGTAGATGGGGTTGGAGGATGTGTAGATGGGGTTGGAGGACATGTAGACGTGTATATGGGGTTGGAGGACGTGTAGATGGGGTTGGAGGACGTGTAGACGTGTAGATGGGGTTGGAGGACGTGTAGATGGGGTTGAGGATGTGTAGATGGGGTTGGAGAACGTGTAGATGGGGTTGGAGGATGTGTAGATGGGGTTGGAGGACGTGTAGATGGGGTTGGAGGATGTGTAGATGGGTTGGAGGATGTGTAGATGGTGTTGGAGAACGTGTAGATGGGGTTGGAGGATGTGTAGATGGGGTTGGAGGACGTGTAGATGGGGTTGGAGGATGGTAGATGGGGTTGGAGGATGTGTAGATGGTTGGAGACGTGTAATGTAGTGGGGTTGGAGGACGTGTAGATGGGGTTGGAGGACGTGTAGATGGGGTTGGAGGATGTGTAGATGGGGTTGGAGGACGTGTTAGAGACGTGTAGATGGGGTTGGAGGACGTGTAAGCGTGTAGATGGGTTGGAGGACGTGTAGATGGGGTTGGAGGATGTGTAGATGGGGTTGGAGGACGTGTAGACGTTGTAGATGGGTTGGAGGACGTTGTAGATGGGTTGGAGGACGTGTAGACGTGTAGATGGGTTGGAGGACGTGTAGCTGGGGTTGGAGGACGTGTAGATGGGGTTGGAGGATGTGTAGATGGGGTTGGAGGACATGTAGACGTGTAGATGGGGTTGGAGGACGTGTAGATGGGGTTGGAGGACGTGTAGACGTGTAGATGGGGTTGGAGGACGTTGTAGATGGGGTTGGAGGATGTGTAGATGGGGTTGGAGAACGTGTAGATGGGGTTGGAGGATGTGTAGATGGGGTTGGAGGATGTGTAGATGGGGTTGGAGGACGTGTAGATGGGGTTGGAGGATGTGTAGATGGGGTTGGAGGATGTGTAGATGGGTTGGAGGCGTGTAGATGGGGTTGGAGGATGTGTAGATGGGGTTGGAGGATGTGTAGATGGGGTTGGAGGATGTGTAGATGGGGTTGGAGGATGTTGTAGATGGGTTGGAGGACGTGTAGATGGGGTTGGAGGATGTGTAGATGGGGTTGGAGGATGTGTAGATGGGGTTGGAGGATGTGTAGATGGGGTTGGAGAACGTGTAGATGGGGTTGGAGGATGTGTAGATGGGGTTGGAGAACGTGTAGATGGGGTTGGAGGATGTGTTAGATGGGGTTGGAGGATGTGTAGATGGGGTTGGAGGACGTGTAGATGGGGTTGGAGGATGTGTAGATGGGGTTGGAGGATGTGTAGATGGGTTGGAGGACGTGTAGATGGGGTTGGAGGATGTGTAGATGGGGTTGGAGGATGTGTAGATGGGGTTGGAGGATGTGTAGATGGGGTTGGAGGATGTGTAGATGGGGTTGGAGGACGTGTAGATGGGGTTGGAGGATGTGTAGATGGGGTTGGAGGATGTGTAGATGGGTTGGAGGACGTGTAGATGGGGTTGGAGGACGTGTAGATGGGGTTGGAGGACGTGTAGATGGGGTTGGAGGATGTGTAGATGGGGTTGGAGGACGTGTAGACGTGTAGATGGGGTTGGAGGACGTGTAGATGGGGTTGGAGGACGTGTAGATGGGGTTGGAGGACGTGTAGACGTGTAGATGGGGTTGGAGGACGTGTAGATGGGGTTGGAGGACGTGTAGACGTGTAGATGGGGTTGGAGGACGTGTAGATGGGGTTGGAGAACGTGTAGATGGGTTGGAGGACGTGTAGATGGGTTGGAGGACGTGTAGATGTGTAGATGGGTTGGAGAACGTGTAGATGGGTTGGAGGACGTGTAGATGGGGTTGTAGTCAGGGTGTGGGGGTGTGAAATGGTTTTGACTGCACCTGAAACAGAAACACACAGAAAACAAATAGAAAAAGGAAAAGTTAATACTATCTCTCTGTGTGTGTGCGTGTGCGTGTGCGTGCATGTATGTACCTTTACTTATCTCTCTGTGTGTGTGCGTGTGCGTGCATGTATGTACCTTTACTTGAGGATGGTGTTGAGTCTGTACTGGTAGTATTGGTAGTTGTCCTGACAGTCCTCCCAGGGGTTAAAGGTCATGTCCTCCTCCTTCTCTACAAATGTTTCCCAGACAGACAAGAAGTCAGACGGCTTCATCATCCTTATCCTCACACCCAGTGATGCCAGGCACTGCAGGCCCACCTAGCACACAGAGACACAAACACACACACACAGCACGCACATGTACTGTATGAGAGAGGGAGTCTAATTTAGTATTTTATTAGGATCCCCATTAGCTGTTGCAAAAGCAGCAGCTACTCTTCCTGGGGTCCACACAGAACATGAAACATGACATAATACAGAACATTAATAAACAAGAACAACTCAAAGACAGAACTAGATACATTTTTGAAATGGCACACGTAACCTACATATCAATACATACACACAAACTAGGTCCAATAGAGGAGAGGCGTTGTGCCGTGAGGTGTTGCATTATCTGTTTTTGAAACCAGGTTTGCTGTTTATTTAAGCAATATGAGTTGGAAGGAAGTTCCATGCAATAAGGGCTCTATATAATACTGTACGCTTTCTTGAATTTGTTCTGGATTTGGGGACTGTGAAAAGACCCCTGGTGGCATGACTGGGGTGTGTGTCAGAGCTTTGTGTAAGTTGACTATGCAAACTATTGGAATTTTCAACACATTAATGTTTCTTATGAAAAGAAGAAGTGATGTAGTCAGTCTCTCCTAAACGCTTAGCTAAGAGAGACTGGCATGCATAGTATTTATATCAGCCCTCTGATTACAATGAAGAGCAAGACCTGCCGCTTTGCTGCCCATCTCTGTGTGTGGGAGAGGGATTGGCACCTTTATCTCAGGCTCCTCCCACAGGAAGAGGCGGGACATGAGGAGGTAGAGGCGGAGATTCTTTCTCAGTCTGAGGACATCGGCCATCTTGGTGAAGCAGGCTGCACAGGGACTGGAAGATACGTACCACCGGACCTCGTATTCCTGGGAGGAGTCATAGTGGGGGAGGACCTGTGGGTGAGAAGGGGAGAATCTGAGTCAAAGAGTTGGTACGAGGGTACACCTAGAGGGAGAATCTGAGTCACAGAGTTGGTACGAGGGTACACCTAGAGGGAGAATATGTGTCAGAGTTGGTAGGAGGGTACACCTAGAGGGGGAATATGTGTCAGAGTTGGTAGGAGGGTACACCTAGAGGGGGAATATGTGTCAGAGTTGGTAGGAGGGTACACCTAGAGGGGGAATATGTGTCATAGTTGGTAGGAGGGTACACCTAGAGGGGGAATATGTGTCATAGTTGGTAGGAGGGTACACCTAGAGGGGGAATATGTGTCAGAGTTGGTAGGAGGGTACACCTAGAGGGGGAATATGTGTCAGAGTTGGTAGGAGGGTACACCTAGAGGGGGAATATGTGTCAGAGTTGGTAGGAGGGTACACCTAGAGGGGGAATATGTGTCAGAGTTTGTAGGAGGGTACACCTAGAGGGGGAATATGTGTCAGAGTTGGTAGGAGGGTACAACTAGAGGGGGAATATGTGTCAGAGTTGGTAGGAGGGTACACCTAGAGGGGGAATATGTGTCAGAGTTGGTAGGAGGGTACACCTAGAGGGGGAACATGTGTCAGAGTTGGTAGGAGGGTACACCTAGAGGGGGAATATGTGTCAGAGTTGGTAGGAGGGTACACCTAGAGGGGGAATATGTGTCAGAGTTGGTAGGAGGGTACACCTAGAGGGGGAATATGTGTCATAGTTGGTAGGAGGGTACACCTAGAGGGGGAATATGTGTCAGAGTTGGTAGGAGGGTACACCTAGAGGGGGAATATGTGTCAGAGTTGGTAGGAGGGTCCATACCATTGTAAAGTAGTCAAGGACCATACCATTGTAAAGTAGTCAAGGTCCATACCGCCATGATGGAGTGTGTTTAGTCTGAACAGGTACCAAGCCAAGGTTGTTGATATATGGCTATCTCCTGTTTGCTCAGGAGTATTATTCATTGGATGACCCCTCCTGCTGACCTGGATGGAATTCTGTGATATCTGTGAACCCAGTTGACTACTTCAATATGGAGAAAGCCCTCAACTGGCTTCATGATGCATCCCACACTAAAACTGGCTTCATGATGCATCCCATACTAAAACTGGCTTCATGATGCATCCCACACTAAAACTGGCTTCACGGTGCATCCCACACTAAAACTGGCTTCATGATGCATCCAACACTAAAACTGGCTTCATGGTGCATCCCACACTAAAACTGGCTTCATGGTGCATCCCACACTAAAACTGGCTTCATGGTGCATCCCACACTAAAACTGGCTTCATGATGCATCCCACACTAAAACTGGCTTCATGATGCATCCCACACTAAAACTGGCTTCATGATGCATCCCACACTAAAACTGGCTTCATGATGCATCCCACACTAAAACTGGCTTCATGGTGCATCCCACACTAAAACTGGCTTCATGATGCATCCCACTCTAAAACTGGCTTCATGGTGCATCCCACACTAAAACTGGCTTCATGGTGCATCCCACACTAAAACTGGCTTCATGGTGCATCCCACACTAAAACTGGCTTCATGATGCATCCCACACTAAAACTGGCTTCATGGTGCATCCCACGGTAAAACTGGCTTCATGGTGCATCCCACACTAAAACTGGCTTCATGGTGCGTCCCACACTAAAACTGGCTTCATGGTGCATCCCACACTAAAACTGGCTTCATGATGGATCCCACACTAAAACTGGCTTCATGGTGCATCCCACACTAAAACTGGCTTCATGGTGCATCCCACGATAAAACAGCCATTGGGCCAAGTGAGCCCTCCCTCCAACTTTATGTTGTTACCCGTGTGAAGAAGGCCTCCTCTACGTGTGTGGTGGCGTGTTCGTCCTCCATGTATCCCTGTAGTGGATCAGTGGTGCCCTCCGGAGTCTCCACGCGGTAACATAGCAACGTCTTATTACGACCAGATGAATACTCAACATTCCGGAATTGGAACTTAAAGTAGAACGGACTCATCTGCTCCCTGTGGGGAGAAGGGGAGAGGGAGGGAGAGAAAAAGAATGAGATAAAGAGAGAGAGGATAAGCTGAAAGGTGGCAACCTGCTGGTTGAGGTCAAATAAGCTTCCAAGCTGAATATTTCCTGCCATGACCCGGATTCGAAACAGGGCTGCTGGAGCCACAACACAGAGTACTAACTGGTGCAAACAGAGGAGATGATCGTGGACTTCAGGAAACAGCAGAAGGAGCAGCCCCCTATCCACATCGACGGGACAGTGTTGGAGAAGGTAGTAAGTTTTAAGTTCCTCGGCATACACATCACGTACAAACTGAAATGGTCCACCCACATAGACAGCGTGGTGAAGAAGGCGCAACAGTGCCTCTTCAACCTCCGGAGGCTGAAGAAATTCGGCTATACACCAAAAACACTCACAAACTTTTACAGGTGCACAATCGAGAGCATCCTGTCGGGCTGTATCACCGCCTGGTACGGCAACTGCTCCACCCACAACAGTAAGGCTCTCCAGAGGGTGGTGCGGTCTGGCCAACGCATCACCGGGGGCAAACTACCTGCCCTCCAGGACACCCACAGCACCCGATGTCACAGGAAGGCCAAAAAGATCATCAAGGACATCAACCACCCGGGCCACTGCCTGTTCATACCGCTACCATCCAGAAGGCGAGGTCAGTACAGGTGCATTGAAGCTGGGACCGAGCGACTGAAAAACAGCCTTTATCTCAAGGCCGTCAGACTGCTAAACAGAAATCACTAACTCAGAGAGGCTGCTGCCTACATTGAGACCCAATCACTGGCCACTTTAATAAATGGATCACTAGTCACTTTATACAATGCCACTTTAATCATGTTTGCATATCTTACATTACTCATATCGCATGTATATACTGTCTTTTATACCATCTACTGCACCTTGCCTGTGCCGGTCGGCCATCGCTCATCCATATACTTATATGTACATATTCTCATTCACCCCTTTAGATTTGTGTGTATTAGGTAGTTGTTGGGGAATTGTTAGATTACTTGTTAGATATTACTGCATTGTCGGAACTAGAAGCACAAGCATTTCGCTACACTCACATTAACATCTACTAACCATGTGTTTGTGACAAATAAAATTTGATTTGGATTTGATTTGATTTGGTAACTACTATAGGATCACAGCACTCTACTGGAGAACATGGCTAACACAAGACAGAGGCTATTCCAAATCCGAACAGTATCCCTTACCCTCTTTTGATTAAACCCTGAAAATATAAATGTTATAAATGAAGCCCTAGGGACCTCAGAGTTAGTGGTAGTGCCCAGGGAGAGAGGTAGGGGGTGTATTGGGACCGGCTGTCATGGTAACAGTCACTACTAATGAATGAAATGAAATGAAATGTTATTTGTGACATGCTTCCTTACAAGCCCTTAACCAACAATGCAGTTCAAGAAATAGAGTTAAGAAAATATTTACTAAATAAACTAATGTGAAAAAAACAAGTCAATCAAAAAGTAACACAAGAAATGTACATAACAATGTGGAGGCTCTATACAGGATGTACTGGTACCGAGGCAATGTGGAGGCTCTATACAGGATGTACCAGTACCGAGGCAATAACGAGGCTCTATACAGGATGTACCGGTACCGAGGCAATAACGAGGCTCTATACAGGATGTACCGGTACCGAGGCAATAACGAGGCTCTATACAGGATGTACTGGTACCGAGGCAATGTGGAGGCTCTATACAGGATGTACCAGTACCGAGGCAATAACGAGGCTCTATACAGGATGTACCGGTACCGAGGCAATAACGAGGCTCTATACAGGATGTACCAGTACCGAGGCAATAACGAGGCTCTATACAGGATGTACCGGTACCGAGGCAATAACGAGGCTCTATACAGGATGTACCGGTACCGAGGCAATAACGAGGCTCTATACAGGATGTACTGGTACCGAGGCAATGTGGAGGTTCTATACAGGATGTACCGGTACCGAGGCAATGTGGAGGCTCTATACAGGATGTACCGGTACCGAGGCAATAACGAGGCTCTATACAGGATGTACTGGTACCGAGGCAATAACGAGGCTCTATACAGGATGTACTGGTACCGAGGCAATAACGAGGCTCTATACAGGATGTACCGGTACCGAGGCAATAACGAGGCTCTATACAGGATGTACCGGTACCGAGGCAATAACGAGGCTCTATACAGGATGTACCGGTACCGAGGCAATGTGGAGGCTCTATACAGGATGTACCGGTACCGAGGCAATGTGGAGGCTCTATACAGGATGTACCGGTACCGAGGCAATAACGAGGCTCTATACAGGATGTACCGGTACCGAGGCAATGTGGAGGCTCTATACAGGATGTACCGGTACCGAGGCAATAACGAGGCTCTATACAGGATGTACCGGTACCGAGGCAATGTGGAGGCTCTATACAGGATGTACCGGTACCGAGGCAATAACGAGGCTCTATACAGGATGTACCGGTACCGAGGCAATGTGGAGGCTCTATACAGGATGTACCGGTACCGAGGCAATAACGAGGCTCTATACAGGATGTACCGGTACCGAGGCAATGTGGAGGCTCTATACAGGATGTACCGGTACCGAGGCAATGTGGAGGCTCTATACAGGATGTACCGGTACCGAGGCAATGTGGAGGCTCTATACAGGATGTACCAGTACCGAGGCAATGTGGAGGCTCTATACAGGATGTACCGGTACCGAGGCAATGTGGAGGCTCTATACAGGATGTACCGGTACCGAGGCAATGTGGAGGCTCTATACAGGATGTACCGGTCCCGAGGCAATGTGGAGGCTCTATACAGGATGTACCGGTACCTAGGCAATGTGGAGGCTCTATACAGGATGTACCGGTACCGAGGCAATGTGGAGGCTCTATACAGGATGTACCAGTACCGAGGCAATGTGGAGGCTCTATACAGGATGTACCGGTACCGAGGCAATGTGGAGGCTCTATACAGGATGTACCGGTACCGAGGCAATGTGGAGGCTCTATACAGGATGTACCGGTACCGAGGCAATGTGGAGGCTCTATACAGGATGTACCGGTACCGAGGCAATGTGGAGGCTCTATACAGGATGTACCGGTACCGAGGCAATGTGGAGGCTCTATACAGGATGTACCAGTACCGAGGCAATGTGGAGGCTCTATACAGGATGTACCGGTACCGAGGCAATGTGGAGGCTCTATACAGGATGTACCGGTACCGAGGCAATGTGGAGGCTCTATACAGGATGTACCGGTACGAGGCAATGTGGAGGCTCTATACAGGATGTACCAGTACCGAGGCAATGTGGAGGCTCTATACAGGATGTACCGGTACCGAGGCATTGTGGAGGCTCTATACAGGATGTACCGGTACCGAAGCAATGTGGAGGCTCTATACAGGATGTACCGGTACCGAGGCAATGTGGAGGCTCTATACAGGATGTAGCGGTACCGAACAATGTGGAGGCTCTATACAGGATGTACCGGTACCGAGGCAATAACGAGGCTCTATACAGGATGTACCGGTACCGAGGCAATAACAAGGCTCTATACAGGATGTACCGGTACCGAGGCAATGTGGAGGCTCTATACAGGATGTACCGGTACCGAGGCAATGTGGAGGCTCTATACAGGATGTACCAGTACCGAGGCAATGTGGAGGCTCTATACAGGATGTACCAGTACCGAGGCAATAACGAGGCTCTATACAGGATGTACCGGTACCGAGGCAATAACGAGGCTCTATACAGGATGTACCGGTACCGAGGCAATAACGAGGCTCTATACAGGATGTAGCGGTACCGAGGCAATGTGGAGGCTCTATACAGGATGTAGCGGTACCGAGGCAATGTGGAGGCTCTATACAGGATGTACCGGTACCGAGGCAATAACGAGGCTCTATACAGGATGTACCGGTACCGAGGCAATAACGAGGCTCTATACAGGATGTACCGGTACCGAGGCAATGTGGAGGCTCTATACAGGATGTACCAGTACCGAGGCAATGTGGAGGCTCTATACAGGATGTACCGGTACCGAGGCAATGTGGAGGCTCTATACAGGATGTACCGGTACCGAGGAAATGTGGAGGCTCTATACAGGATGTACCGGTACCGAGGCAATGTGGAGGCTCTATACAGGATGTACCGGTACCGAGGCAATGTGGAGGCTCTATACAGGATGTACCGGTACCGAGGCAATGTGGAGGCTCTATACAGGATGTACCAGTACCGAGGCAATGTGGAGGCTCTATACAGGAAGTACTGGTACCGAGGCAATGTGGAGGCTCTATACAGGATGTACCGGTACCGAGGCAATAACGAGGCTCTATACAGGATGTACCGGTACCGAGGCAATAACGAGGCTCTATACAGGATGTACCGGTACCGAGGCAATAACGAGGCTCTATACAGGATGTACCGGTACCGAGGCAATAACGAGGCTCTATACAGGATGTACCGGTACCGAGGCAATGTGGAGGCTCTATACAGGATGTACCAGTACCGAGGCAATGTGGAGGCTCTATACAGGATGTACCGGTACCGAGGCAATGTGGAGGCTCTATACAGGATGTACCGGTACCGAGGCAATGTGGAGGCTCTATACAGGATGTACCGGTACCTAGGCAATGTGGAGGCTCTATACAGGATGTACCGGTACCGAGGCAATGTGGAGGCTCTATACAGGATGTACCGGTACCGAGGCAATGTGGAGGCTCTATACAGGATGTACCAGTACAGAGGCAATGTGGAGGCTCTATACAGGATGTACCGGTACCGAGGCATTGTGGAGGCTCTATACAGGATGTACCGGTACCGAGGCAATGTGGAGGCTCTATACAGGATGTACCGGTACCGAGGCAATAACGAGGCTCTATACAGGATATACCAGTACCGAGGAAATAACGAGGCTCTATACAGGATGTACCGGTACCGAGGCAATGTGGAGGCTCTATACAGGATGTACCAGTACCGAGGCAATGTGGAGGCTCTATACAGGATGTACCGGTACCGAGGCAATGTGGAGGCTCTATACAGGATGTACCGGTACCGAGGCAATGTGGAGGCTCTATACAGGATGTACCGGTACCGAGGCAATGTGGAGGCTCTATACAGGATGTACCGGTACCTAGGCAATGTGGAGGCTCTATACAGGATGTACCGGTACCGAGGCAATGTGGAGGCTCTATACAGGATGTACCGGTACCGAGTCAATATGGAGGCTCTATACAGGATGTACCAGTACCGAGGCAATGTGGAGGCTCTATACAGGATGTACCGGTACCGAGGCATTGTGGAGGCTCTATACAGGATGTACCGGTACCGAGGCAATGTGGAGGCTCTATACATGATGTACCGGTACCGAGGCAATGTGGAGGCTCTATACAGGATGTACCGGTACCGAGGCAATGTGGAGGCTCTATACAGGATGTACTGGTACCGAGGCAATGTGGAGGCTCTATACAGGATGTACCGGTACCGAGGCAATAACGAGGCACTATACAGGATGTACCGGTACCGAGGCAATAACGAGGCTCTATACAGGATGTACCAGTACCGAGGCAATGTGGAGGCTCTATACAGGATGTACCGGTACCGAGGCAATGTGGAGGCTCTATACAGGATGTACCGGTACCGAGGCAATGTGGAGGCTCTATACAGGATGTACCGGTACCGAGGCAATGTGGAGGCTCTATACAGGATGTACCAGTACCGAGGCAATGTGGAGGCTCTATACAGGATGTACCGGTACCGAGGCATTGTGGAGGCTCTATACAGGATGTACCGGTACCGAGGCAATGTGGAGGCTATATACAGGATGTACCAGTACCGAGGCAATGTGGAGGCTCTATACAGGATGTACCAGTACCGAGGCAATGTGGAGGCTCTATACAGGATGTACCAGTACCGAGGCAATGTGGAGGCTCTATACAGGATGTACCAGTACCGAAACAATGTGGAGGCTCTATACAGGATGTACTGGTACCGAGGCAATGTGGAGGCTCTATACAGGATGTACCGGTACCGAGGCAATAACGAGGCTCTATACAGGATGTACCAGTACCGAGGCAATGTGGAGGCTCTATACAGGATGTACCGGTACCGAGGCAATGTGGAGGTTCTATACAGGATGTACCGGTACCGAGGCAATGTGGAGGCTCTATACAGGATGTACCAGTACCGAGGCAATGTGGAGGCTCTATACAGGATGTACCAGTACCGAGGCAATAACGAGGCTCTATACAGGATGTACCGGTACCGAGGCAATAACGAGGCTCTATACAGGATGTACCGGTACCGAGGCAATGTGGAGGCTCTATACAGGATGTACCAGTACCGAGGCAATGTGGAGGCTCTATACAGGATGTACCGGTACCGAGGCAATAACGAGGCTCTATACAGGATGTACCGGTACCGAGGCAATAACGAGGCTCTATACAGGATGTACCGGTACCGAAGCAATGTGGAGGCTCTATACAGGATGTACCAGTACCGAGGCAATGTGGAGGCTCTATACAGGATGTACCGGTACCGAGGCAATGTGGAGGCTCTATACAGGATGTACCGGTACCGAGGCAATGTGGAGGTTCTATACAGGATGTACCGGTACCGAGGCAATGTGGAGGCTCTATACAGGATATACCGGTACCGAGGCAATGTGGAGGCTCTATACAGGATGTACCAGTACCGAGGCAATGTGGAGGCTCTATACAGGATGTACCAGTACCGAGGCAATAACGAGGCTCTATACAGGATGTACCGGTACCGAGGCAATAACGAGGCTCTATACAGGATGTACCGGTACCGAGGCAATAACGAGGCTCTATACAGGATGTACCGGTACCGAGGCAATAACGAGGCTCTATACAGGATGTACCGGTACCGAGGCAATAACGAGGCTCTATACAGGATGTACCGGTACCGAGGCAATAACGAGGCTCTATACAGGATGTACCGGTACCGAGGCAATAACGAGGCTCTATACAGGATGTACCGGTACCGAGGCAATAACGAGGCTCTATACAGGATGTACCGGTACCGAGGCAATGTGGAGGCTCTATACAGGATGTACCGGTACCGAGGCAATGTGGAGGCTCTATACAGGATGTACCGGTACCGAGGCAATGTGGAGGCTCTATACAGGATGTACCGGTACCGAGGCAATAACGAGGCTCTATACAGGATGTACCGGTACCGAGGCAATAACGAGGCTCTATACAGGATGTACCGGTACCGAGGCAATGTGGAGGCTCTATACAGGATGTACCGGTACCGAGGCAATGTGGAGGCTCTATACAGGATGTACCGGTACCGAGGCAATGTGGAGGCTCTATACAGGATGTACCGGTACCGAGGCAATAACGAGGCTCTATACAGGATGTACCGGTACCGAGGCAATGTGGAGGCTCTATACAGGATGTACCAGTACCGAGGCAATGTGGAGGCTCTATACAGGATGTACCGGTACCGAGGCAATGTGGAGGCTCTATACAGGATGTACCGGTACCTAGGCAATGTGGAGGCTCTATACAGGATGTACCGGTACCGAGGCATTGTGGAGGCTCTATACAGGATGTACCGGTACCGAGGCAATGTGGAGGCTCTATACAGGATGTACCAGTACCGTGGCAATGTGGAGGTTCTATACAGGATGTACCGGTACCGAGGCAATGTGGAGGCTCTATACAGGATGTACCGGTACCGAGGCAATGTGGAGGCTCTATACAGGATGTACCAGTACCGAGGCAATGTGGAGGCTCTATACAGGATGTACCAGTACCGAGGCAATAACGAGGCTCTATACAGGATGTACCGGTACCGAGGCAATAACGAGGCTCTATACAGGATGTACCGGTACCGAGGCAATAACGAGGCTCTATACAGGATGTACCGGTACCGAGGCAATGTGGAGGCTCTATACAGGATGTACCGGTACCGAGGCAATGTGGAGGCTCTATACAGGATGTACCAGTACCGAGGCAATGTGGAGGCTCTATACAGGATGTACCGGTACCGAGGCAATGTGGAGGCTCTATACAGGATGTACCAGTACCGAGGCAATAACGAGGCTCTATACAGGATGTACCGGTACCGAGGCAATGTGGAGGCTCTATACAGGATGTACCGGTACCGAGGCAATGTGGAGGCTCTATACAGGATGTACCGGTACCGAGGCAATGTGCAGGGTTAGAGGTTAATCGAGGTCATTTGTAAAGTGACTACAACCCTCTGTTATGGTGGGATTTGGCTGCTTTGATCATGACATAATAATCATTATAAAACTGTTTTTTGGGATCCTGGATGCTGATTGGACAAGCAGTGTTTCAAGACGGTAATGGTTCCAATAGTTTTCCCACAGGGAATTTTAGAAACACTTACAGTAAGGGCTGTGATTCATGGAGGCTTGCCCTGGCATGATGTTTTGATAACTGTGTACATTTCTCTTGGAGAAGTTGACTTCTATCAGTATATTCACCTGTATATGTGGCGATCATAAAGATCTACAAAGGTCATAATGATCTGGAGGAGAATCGAGGTAAACATCTCTGGATTAACCATCTGTGAGCAAATTCTGTCAACTGTCTTGTGTAAGTTTTACATTGACACAATAACTGTTAGCAAAGGTGTCAGCTAGAGATGACGTGTAGGAGCTGGCAGGGATTGTAGCCTTGCTTTGATGCTGATTAGCATTTTCGAATCTGAGAGTAAATAGAGCCCAACATATTGATAAACGCCTTGTACTAGAGAGATTTACATGGTAATCAAAACGTCACGCAAGGGTACGCCTGCATTAAACACAGCTCTTATTGAAGGGTTCCTGAAATTCCCTACGAGAAAAATGATTGGAACCATTTCCCTGTTTGGGAAACCGCAAGACTCTATGGGCATTATTCACTCATTGTGAAATGATCTTAGCATCATAAAGTAAAGCCCTGAAGCCTGGTATTGAATGGTTTCAATGAAGGGGCAACGGCTGAGGTGCAATAAAGAGGTGGCTTGCATGATTCAACATCATCAGGGCTGCCATGACAACTCCACACCTGTACCACATCGCTGCCATGTCACCTCCACACCTGTACCATATCGCTGCCATGACAACTCCACACCTGTACCACATCGCTGCCGTGACAACTCCACACCTGTACCACATCGCTGCCGTGACAACTCCACACCTGTAGCACAGTGCTGCCATGACAACTCCACACCTGTAGCACAGTGCTGCCATGACAACTCCACACCTGTACCACATCGCTGCCATGACAACTCCACACCTGTACCACATCGCTGCCATGACAACGCCACACCTGTACCACATCGCTGCCATGACAACTCCACACCTGTACCACATCGCTGCCATGTCACCTCCACACCTGTACCACATCGCTGCCATTACAACTCCACACCTGTACCAGAGCACTGCCATGACAACTCCACACCTGTACCACATCGCTGCCATTACAACTCCACACCTGTACCACAGCACTGTCATGACAACTCCACACCTGTACCACATCGCTGCCATTACAACTCCACACCTGTACCACAGCACTGTCATGACACCTCCTGTTCTACAGCATTGTCATGACACCTCCTGTTCTACAGCACTGCCATGACACCTCCTGTTCTACAGCACTGCCATGAAACCTCCTGTACCACAGCACTGCCATGAAACCTCCTGTACCACAGCACTGCCATGAAACCTCCTGTTCTACAGCACTGCCATGACACCTCCTGTTCTACAGCACTGCCATGAAACCTCCTGTACCACAGCACTGCCATGAAACCTCCTGTACCACAGCACTGTCATGACACCTCCTGTTCTACAGCACTGTCATGACACCTCCTGTTCTACAGCACTGTCATGCCACCTCCTGTTCTACAGCACTGTCATGACACCTCCTGTTCTACAGCACTGTCATGACACCTCCTGTTCTACAGCACTGTCATGACACCTCCTGTTCTACAGCACTGTCATGACACCTCCTGTTCTACAGCACTGTCATGACACCTCCTGTACAACAGTGCTGTCATGAAACCTCCTGTACCACAGTGCTGTCATGACAACTCCACACCTGTACCACAGTGCTGTCATGACAACTCCACACCTGTACCACAGTGCTGTCATGACAACTCCACACATGACAAGCTCTCTCACACACACACACACACACACACACACACACACACACACACACACACACACACACACACACACACACACACACACCAACAACGATGAGACGGCCTACAGGGAGGAGGTGAGGGCCCTCGGAGTGTGGTGTCAGGAAAATAACCTCACACCCAACGTCAACAAAACTAAGGAGATGATTGTGGACTTCAGGAAACAGCAGAGGGAACACCCCTCTATCCACATCGATGGAACAGTAGTGGAGAGGGTAGCAAGTTTTAAGTTCCTCGGCATACACATCACAGACAAACTGAATTGGTCCACTCACACAGACAGCATCGTGAAGAAGGCGCAGCAGCGCCTCTTCAACTTCAGGAGGCTGAAGAAATTCTCACAAACACTCACAAACTTCTACAGATGCACAATCGAGAGCATCCTGTCGGGCTGTATCACCGCCTGGTACGGCAACTGCTCCGCCCTCAACCGTAAGGCTCTCCAGAGGGTAGTGAGGTCTGCACAACGCATCACCGGGGGTAAACTACCTGCCCTCCAGGACACCTACACCACCCGATTTTACAGGAAGGCCATAAAGATCATCAAGGACATCAACCACCCGGGCCACTGCCTGTTCACCCCGCTATCATCCAGAAGGCGAGGTCAGTACAGGTGCATCAAAGCTGGGACCGAGAGACTGAAAAACAGCTTCTATCTCAAGGCCATCAGACTGTTAAACAGCCACCACTAACATTGAGTGGCTGCTGCCAACACACTGTCAATGACACTGACTCAACTCCAGCCACTTTAATAATGGGAATTGATGGGAAATTATGTAAATATATCACTAGCCACTTTAAACAATGCTACCTTATATAATGTTACTTACCCTACATTATTCATCTCATATGCATACGTATATACTGTACTCTATATCATCGACTGCATCCTTATGTAATACATGTATCACTAGCCACTTTAACTATGCCACTTTGTTTACATACTCATCTCATATGTATATACTGTACTCGATACCATCTACTGTATCTTGCCTATGCTGCTCTGTACCATCACTCATTCATATATCCTTATGTACATATTCTTTATCCCCTTACACTGTGTATAAGACAGTAGTTTTGGAATTGTTAGTTAGATTACTTGTTGGTTATTACTGCATTGTCGGAACTAGAAGCACAAGCATTTCGCTACACTCGCATTAACATCTGCTAACCATGTGTATGTGACAAATAAAATTTGATTTGATTTTGATTTGATTTGACACACACACACACACACACACACACACACACACACAGCAAGGATGGAGTGACAAAGTGCGGTGCTTAAAGACACTCAGAGCCTGCAATGGCATTACCATATTCTCAAGGCTGTGCCGAGTTCAACGAGATGTCCCGCTTGACCGTAGCTCGCTCGGTCTGAGTGCAGCGACCGTGAAAAAAAGAAGGCCCAAAATGAGGCCTGGAAATCAGGTGCTTTTGGGGGACAGCGGCGGAATCGTTGGGTTTAGAAGGACAATTCAACCACAGGAATGTTCCTAAGGTCCTCCCGATCTGTGCAAGCCTAATCTTGACCGTGTGGTATTAAGCTTTAACAGTAAAACAGGGGTTTTTGATCTCACAGATTACAATGACATCTCTCCCCATAGGAATACATTGCCTGCTCCCCTAAATTCAACCTAGAGCCTATGTTGATTATGAATGGCGTATGAACCTGTCTTCTATGACAATCCATCAGGCCACTATGAGGTCTACCTGTGTTGATTCTAAGCTTCCTGGAGCAACCGGAAGTGATTAAATTCACCCAAAAGGTGTTTTGATGTACTTCTTGCGACTAGCAATCCCGGATCCGGGGGCGTAATCATAGCCTCAAACTAATTAGCATAACGCAGCGGACATAAATACCCCTAGAAACTTTTCCTATTCATGAAAATCGCAAATGAAATATATTCAAACACAAGCTTAGCCTTTTGTTAACATAAAGATGTTGTGAGGATTCTGTAAGAGCCTACCCCAAGGAAGATATGTGTTCTCGTTTAGCTTCCTGTACCAACCGGAAGTGCCTTAAAATGATGTCATAGGTGCTGTTTCGGAGGGTTAAAAAGGTCAGATCTTTTCAAAACTTAAGCAACCCTCATGAACTGTAAATCAGTCATTTCTCCCAACAGATGTCAAAGAAAAACCTCTCACACGCACACACACACATAAAGGATGAAGTGACACAGTGCATGGCTTAAAGACACACAGAGACACACACACAATGGCATTACCATAATCTCAACCCATAACAGTTAAAAGAAGGTGTTTACATCAAACAGTTTGCATTGACTTCTCTCCCCATAGGAATACATTGCCTGCTCCCCTAAATTCAACCTGAAACCTATGTTGATTATGAATGGCGTACGAACCTGTCTTCGATGACAATCCATCAGGCCACTATGAGGTCTACTTGTGTTGATTCTAAGCTTCCTGAAGCACCTGGAAGTGATTAAATTCACCCTAAAAGTGTTTTGATATACATAACCTGCAATTGTGAAAATCACTGCATTCAACCCGGTGTAGATCAATCAATTCTCAACATAAATACGTAAAACTCAGGATTCTGTAAGAGCATACCCCAATCAAGATATGTGAACCTGTCTTCGATGACAATACATCAGTCTACTATGAGGTCTATCTGTGTCGGTTCTAAGCTTCCTGAAGCAACCGGAAGTGGTCAAAATCACCCTAAAAGGGTTTTTCCATACCCAACCTGCTTTTTGATAGAAATAGTGCATTCAACCCTGTGTAAATTAGTCAGTTCTTAACGTAAAGACTTAAAACTCAGGATTCTGTAAAAGCCTACCCCAATGAGGATATGTGTTTACTTTTAGCTTCCTGTGCCAACCGGAAGTGCCATCATTGGTGACATAGCGGCTGTTTCGAAGGGTTAATAAAGTCAGATCTTTCCAAAACTTCATATGTGTGATTAGGCAACCCCCATGAACTGTAAATCAGTCATTCATCCCATCAAATTTCCAAGAAAAACTCACACACCCACACAGCAAGGATGGAGTGACACAGTGTGGGGCTTAGAGACAGAAAGAGACTGCAATAGTGACCTTTGTTCGAACTATCCAAGAACCGTTAGACCTAGAGTTCTGAAACTTTAGAAACCTATTCTAGAGCTCAATTATATAGTGCACAGTGAGTTATGTGGCTCTAGAAGGTTCTCAGACCGAGAAACAGCCTCGTACATAACAATGCAATAACTTCAATTAATTTTGACATCACGAAAATGACGACATTTAGAAATGTCCCAGAGTCGCAAGACTAGGTGCATTTAAACTGCCTCGGCCCATATAATTTAGCCCAAACAACTACCTCTTTCCCAACTGTATTTAATTTTTATTTATTTATTTTGCTCCTTTGCACCCCATTATTTTTATTTCTACTTTGCACATTCTTCCATTGCAAAACTACCATTCCAGTGTTTTACTTGCTATATTGTATTTACTTTGCCACCATGGCCTTTTTTGCCTTTACCTCCCTTCTCACCTCATTTGCTCACATTGTATATAGACTTGTTTATACTGTATTATTGACTGTATGTTTGTTTTACTCCATGTGTAACTCTGTGTCGTTGTATCTGTCGAACTGCTTTGCTTTATCTTGGCCAGGTCGCAATTGTAAATGAGAACTTGTTCTCAACTTGCCTACCTGGTTAAATAAAGGTAAAATAAATAAAAATATATAAAATAAATAGAGACAGACCCCAACGTTTCTGTCTGATAGCTCATTCAAGGACCCCGTAGCAATGCCCGGAAAATGTGGATTTTCAACACTAATTAAGGTCGCCACTCAGGCTCCAAATGAACTATCAGGCCGAAACGTGGGATTCGGGGTCGCCTCAGCTCGGCCTACATATAATGTCAGAACTGGACCCGCAGCTAGAACGTAACTACGTGTTTTATGTTTTTATTATGGTTTGAACAGAAGGCGCTGTGAATTTTGGGCCAGTTCTGAAATATGTGATAGCTGGCTTCAAAACAGTTTGGTGTTCGAATGATATCTAACTGACTGATGGACGGTGCCTTGCTGGCTGACTTTTGTCCATTTGCAATATGTTTAAACAGTGAGGTACCATAACCAAAGTGACATTCTGAAATCAGAATGCACATTGAAACATATTGCAAATGGACAGCCGTGCACCTGATGATTGAACGGGTTACCATGAGCACATTTTTAAAACTGTTTTTAATGCATTATGGGGTAGCAAGGGGTCCACGGTTGGGTAGGGATAACCCCCCACCCGTGCCCATCCAACAGGGGGCGCCCCTTGTCATTTTAGACATTTTTCAAAAAATCGTTAAAAAACAACGGTCCCACTTCTCCCTCATCATACATGACAAATAGACCATCTAGGTTGATTCATTGCTTAACATAGTGCTATATATCATTTGGGCAGTATGAAAACAGGTTTGCTTTTTGGACATGGTTCACTGACTTTGGGTTTGTAAACTGACTTCCATTGATCGTACATGGCAAATGGACATAACATCCTGATTTGGCACTTTCAAATCTTTCAGAATGCATTTGGACATTTCTTATGGCATTTGGCAAATAAAAAAAAGTGACTTGTGACTGACTTTTGACTTCCTATGAAATCATCTTGCAAATGGACAAAACTTATGCCTTATGGACAAGTATTATTATCATTTTTAAATGATAATAAAATATGACTAAAGTATGTTGATACAGTTCTTATACGTGTGGAATTGACAAAAAAAATTGAAAGAGTAAAAAAAAATAAACGGTCCAGAAACCACTTTTTTAAGGGGGTGATAAGTCAGTAAAATTTTCTGAATTTTACTCTTGGGTCTTGACTTGTGTTACATTTGCAATATGAAATATTACGGTGGAGCGCACTCGCCATCTATTGGATTTTTACAGTGTTACCCTTGGAATTTGCCATATGGCATTTGCAATCAACTTTGAATGAAACGAAGTCCAATTGAGTGGTATTGGACATTGTGTATATGTTTTGTACGGTGCCAATATGTTCCCATTCATTTTTGTCCATTTCAGGGGGGTGTTCCCTTCCTCCTACGAATGACGGGGTTGAGGGCCTTGTCGGACGTCTGAAGTAAATCTTTCCCGTACGACTCATTGAAGAAAAAGTATTCCTCCAGTACGGCGTGAATAACTGCTGTCCTGACATCCAGAAGCTCTTTTCGGTTAGAAGACACGGTGGCAAAAACATTATGTACAAAATAAGTTACAAATAACGCGAAAAAACACACACAATAGCACAATTGGTTAGTGGATCAGAAACGACAACCATCTCCTCTGGCGCCATCTTTGGAGAGACCTGAAAATATCTGTGCAGCGATGCCCCATCCAACCTGAGCTTAAGAGGATCTACAGAGAAGAACGTGAGAAACTCCCCAAATACAAGTGTGCCAAGCTTGAAGCGTCATACCCAAGAAGAACTGTGGCTGTAATCACTGACAAATGTGCTTCAATGAAGTACTGAGTAAAGCATCTGAATACTTATGTAAATGTGTATAAAATGATGAGAGAGACATGACACAAACCCCCAGAGAAAGTATACCTGCCTATGTGTGTTAGAGAGAAAGAGTGTGCAAAAAAGATTTGTGTGTGGTTGGTGTGTTTACCCAGTGACGATCTCCCATGGTGGCAGCTCAATGGTTTCAAACTCTCCATTTTCCACTCCTCCTTCTGCTACCTCTGTTATCTCCTCCGTTCCACCTGTCTTCTCTCCGCCTCCCTCCTTCTTCCTCACCTCCCCTGGTTGGTGTTGGTATCCCGTCTTCACAACTTGGTATCCTGTCTTCAACACTTTCTCCTTCTTCTGCTCCTTCTCCTGCTCCTCCTCCTTCTCCAGTGGTTTGCTCTCTCCTTTCTTCTCCCTCTTCTTCACTGAAAGCCAGCCTGGGTGGTTGTCAGCCATGACTCTGTGTTTCAGCGTCTGTAATCAAGTGAATGTCAGTTAGAGGGAGACGTGCGCTGTCTGACTTGTTGTTTGTGTGTGTGTGCATTTTGGATGAGACAGTTAGGTGACACCCACTTTTTCCATGCCTGGCTATTAACAGAAGAATCTAAAGGGGGATGTCAGTAGTGGAATTCATTTAGGAACTGTCAGACACACAGTGATATTCTATGTCAGGCTTTTAGGACTGTCAGCAGGCCAGCAACAGGCAAGTTATTAATAACTTGCCTGTGTCTGTCTGTGCGTGTGCGTTGTGACCAGGGATCTTTTCTTTCCAGATTTAAAACCCTTATCACTACATCAAGGTCACACAAACAGACACACACACAGAAGGTGTAGAGTGTGCATCTGTGGACAAACAATCAAATCTGTACAGCAATCTGGGGACAGAATCTGGGGGAGGGGAGGAATGGTGTGTGTAGACAAATAATCAATCTGTACAGCAATCTGGGGACAGACGTTGGGGGAGGAGAGGAATGGTGTGTGTGTGTAATGGGTTTCTGCACTGCAGATGTAACAACTTGTGGCGAGAGAGAGAGAGAGAGAGAGGGGGAGGTGGAGGGGGAAGTTACAATTTTACTCTCTCTCTCTGCCCAGTAATTCATTTCAGAGACAGTTACCAGACTACCCAGAATGCTCTGCTTTAGCCTAACTAGAATGTACGGGCAGCCGGTGGGTGTGCTGCTATCTGCTGTTTGTGAAAACATATTCCTAAAACACATATCACACATCCTTTTTAGTAGAGGCTTGTTTGTCTGATGACTGATTCAACTGGAATGTAATTACTCCCTATTACCCAGGCTCCTCTCTGCCTCCCCACTGCCAGACACACCTAGAGCCTGTAAAAAAACACACAGACAAACAAACAAAAAACGAACAAACAAACAAATACAACATAAAACAAGACAATTAAGGAATAAAACCACTAAAGTCCATGTAGCCTACAGACTGCTATGGACCTGAACCCTCGCAAGGCTGCCGGCCCAAACGGCTGCCGGCCCAAACGGCATCCCCACCCGCATCCTCAGAGCATGTGAAGACCAGCTGGCTGGTGTGTTTACGGACATATTCAATCAATCCTGTTCCCACAATCTGCTGTTCCCACATGCTTCAAGAGGGCCACCATTGTTCCTGTTCCCTAGAAAGCTAAGGCAACTGAACTAAATGACTATCAACCCGGAGCACTCACTTCCGTCATCATGAAGTGCTTTGAGAGACTAGTCAAGGACCATATCACCTCCACCCTACCTGACACCCTAGGCCCACTCCAATTTGCTTACCGCCCCAATAGGTCCACAGACGATGCAATCGTAACCACACTGCACACTGCCCTAACCCATCTGGACAAAAGGAATACCTATGTAAGAATGCTGTTCATCGACTACAGCTCAGCATTTAACACCATAGTACCCTCCAAACTCATCATCAAGCTCGAGACCCTGGGTCTCGACCTTGCCCTGTGCAACTGGGAACAGGACTTTCTGACGGGGGCCCCCCCAGGTGGTGAGGGTAGGTAACAACAACTCCACCCCGCTGATCCTCAACACTGGGGCCCCACAAGGGTGCGTTCTGAGCCCTCTCCTGTACTCCCTGTTCACCCACGACTGCGTGGCCACGCACGCCTCCAACTCAATCATCAAGTTTTCAGATAACACTACAGTGGTAGGACTGATTACCAACAACAACGAGACGGCCTACAGGGAGGAGGTGAGGGCCTTCGGAGTGTGGAGTCAGGAAAATAACCTCACACTCAATGTCAACAAAACAAAGGAGATGATCGTGGACTTCAGGAAACAGCAGAGGGAGCACCCCCCTATCCACATTGAAGGGACAGTAGTGGAGAAGGTGGAAAGTTTTAAGTTCCTCGGCGTACACATCACGGACAAACTGAAATGGTCCCCCCACACAGACAGAGTGGTGAAGAAGGTGCAGCAGCACCTTTACAGATGCACAATCGAGAGCATCCTGTCGGGCTGTATCACCTCCTGGTACGGCAACTGCTCCGCCCACAACTGTAAGGCTCTCCAGAGGGTGAGGTCTGCACAACGCATCACTGGGGGCAAACTACCTGCCCTCCAGGGCACCTACACCACCGATGTCACAGGAAGGCCAAAAATATCATCAATGACAACAACTACCCGAGCCACCCAGAAGACGAGGTCAGTACATGTGCATCAAAGCTGGGGCCGAGAGACTGAAAAACAGCTTCTATCTCAAGGCCATCAGACTGTTAAATAGCAGCCACTAACTCCGAGAAGCTGCTGCCTACACTGAGACCCAATCACTGGACACTTTAAGCAATGCCCTGGCTAAATTCCCAATCTGGCCCTCAAACCATCACGGTCACCTAATAATCCCTAGTTTACAATTGGCTCTTTCATCCCCCTACATCTCCTCTGTAACTATTCCCCAGGTCGTTATGTGTAAATGAGAACATGTTCTCAGTCAACTTACCTGGTAAAATAACAGATACATTTTATTTTTTATTTTTTAAATGGCACTTTAAATAATGGCACTTTAATCATGTTTGCATATCTTACATTACTCATATCACATGTATATACTGTCTTTTATACCATCTACTGCACCTTGCCAATGCCGCTCGGCCATCGCTCATCCACATACTTGTATGTACATATTCTCATTAACCCCTTTAGATGTGTGTGTATTAGGTAGTTGTTGGGGAATTGTTAGATTACTTGTTAGATGTGTGTGTATTAGGTTGGGTAATTGTTAGATTACTTGTTAGATGTGTGTGTATTAGGTAGTTGTTGGGGAATTGTTAGATTACTTGTTAGATTTGTGTGTATAAGGTAGCTCTTGGGTAATTGTTAGATTACTTGTTAGATGTGTGTGTATTAGGTAGTTGTTGGGTAATTGTTAGATTACTTGTTAGATATTACTGCACTGTTGGAACTAGAAGCACAAGCATTTTGCTACTCTCGCATTAGTATCTGCTAACCATGTGTGTGTGACCAATAAAATTTGATTTGATTTGTGTCGAGGCAAAGAACTGGGGAAATGTAGCAAAAACAATTCTTCAGCATTGAAGGTCGTCAAGAACACAGTGGCCATTATTCTTAAATGGAAGAAGTTTGGAACCACCAAGACTCTTCCTAGAGCTGGCTACCCGGCCAAACTGAGCAATCGGGGAGAAAGTCCCTGGTCAGGGAAGTGAGCATGAACCCGATGGTCACTGACAGTGCTCCAGAGTTCCTCTGTGGAGATGGGATAACCTTCCAGAAGGACAACCATCTCTGCAGCACTCCACCAATCAGGCCTTGATGGTAGTGGCCAGATGGAAGCCACTCCTCAGTAGAAGGCACATGACAACCCACTTGGAATTTGCCAAAAGGCACCTAAAAGACTCTCAGACCATGAGAAACAAGATTCTCTGGTCTGATGAAACCAAGATTTCTGTGGCCTGAATGCCAAGAGTCACGACTGGAAGAAACCTGGCACAATCGCTACAGTGAAGCATGGTGGTGGCAGCATCATGCTGTGAGGATGTTTTTCAGCGGCAGGAACTGAGCAAAGTACAGAGATCCTTGATGAAAACCTGCTCCAGAGCCCTCAGGACCTCAGACTGAGGCGAAGGTTCATCTACCAACAGCATAACAACCCTAAGCACACAGTCAAGAAAACGCAGGAGTGGCTTCTGGACAAGTCTCTGAATGTTCTTGAGTGTCCATACCAGAGCCCGGACTTGGACCAGATCGAACAGAGAAACTCCCCAAATACAGGCGTGCCAAGCTTATAGCGTCATACCCAAAAAGACTCAAGGCTGTAATTGCTGCCAATGGTGCGTCTGCAAAGTACTGAGTAAAGGGTCTGAATACTTATGTAAATGTGAAATTTCAGTAAAAAAAATATATATATTTGCAAAAATGTCTAAACCTGTTTTTGCTTTGTCATTGTGTGTAGATTGAGGAGAGGAAAAAAACAATTTAGTCAATTTTAGAATAAGACTGTAACGTAACAAAATGTGGAAAAAGTCAAGGGGTCTGAATACTTTCTGAATGCACGAAATCTGTACATATATACGAAATCTAGAATGTTCTCAGAATAAACAACAACGTTCGAGATGTGTTTTATGTGACGTGTCCAGTTCTGAGGGTTGATATTCCATCAACGTCCCACCAATCAGAACACAGAACACGGTTACCATGTCCTCGGAATGTAAGACTAATGTTCTAGACAAGACCATTTCTGTGTATCATTTGTCCATCACCTTATGGTTCCAAAGAAACATTCTGAAAAAAATTGCTTAAACTGTCATGGTCAAAACATATTGATACAACAGTAGCTAAGATGGCTAGAAGTCTGTCCGTAATAAAGTGGTGCCCTGCCTTCTTAACAACACTATCAACAAGGCAGGTCCTACAGGCCCTAGTTTCTACCTTCTTAACAACACTATCAACAAGGCAGGTCCTACAGGCCCTAGTTTCTACCTTAACAACACTATCAACACGGCAGGTCCTACAGGCCTTAGTTTTGTGGCACCTGGACTACTGTTCAGTAGTGTGGTCAGGTGACACAAAGAGAGACTTAGGAAAATCACAATGGTCTCAGAACAGGGCAGCACGGCTGGCTCTTAAAAGTACACGGAGAGCTAACATTAATGACATGTCAAAATCTCATGTCTCAAAGTGGAGGAGAGATTGACTTCATCACTACTTGTTTTTGTAAGAAGTGTTGACAAGCTGAATGCACAGAGGTGTCTGTCTAAACTACTAGCACACAGCTCAGACAACCATGCATACCCCACAAGACATGCCACCAGAGGTCTCTTCACAGTCCCCAAGTCCAGAACAGACTAGGGGAGGTGCACAGTACTACATAGAGCCATGACTACATGGAACTCGAATCCACATCAGGTAACTGATGCAGCAGTAAAATTAGATTAAAAATACACCTTATGGAACAGCGGGGACTGTGAAGAGATACACACACAGGTACAGACACACACATACGCACACAAGCGCTAGCACACGCACTCTCCACACACGTACATTGTAATATTGTTGTACAGTGGTATTATACATTTTGTATTGTAGATATTGTCATGGCGTTGCCCTCTTTGGGTACAGCGAGCACCCCTCCCTCTGCACCAGCCCTTTTCTATGCACCATCCCCCTACCCCCCTGTCTCCTACACCCAGGCTGCTGTGGTCAGAGAGAGGTCGTAAATTCCTGGAGGAGATTATCTCCTCATGGCCACAGTATAGAGAAAGAGTGAGTTTCATAGAGAGAACAAAGGAATTTCTTCCACCTCACAGAACTGGAGAACCGAACAACATTTATGTTCTGGAGAAGGTATAAAAGATCAGTGAAGAATCCAGCTACGAACTGGTCCGTTTGGGGAAGCTCATGGGAGACAATACAGCCACATTACCATAACTCTGTTTATACAATATCCTCAGTAATGAGGCTTACATCTAATTGTTGTATAAAATGAATGAGTGAGGATGGAACTGTTTGTGAAATTGTGTAATGTGATTTTGGACTGTTTAATGAAGGAAACTCCAAAAGTTTCACTAAGTCCTTGGCACGCCCCTAGGAGCACAGACAGGACCGGCGTCGTGAGACAGCCCTTTTCGATGTCCCGAATAAAACCCCCACCTGGGTTTTCTATCACCAGACCATGTTTCTCTCAGTTACGAGAGGACAAAGGTTGCAGGCCAGCTTACCTCGATAACGAGAGGGCCAAGGTTTGAGTAGATGGCTGAATCTTTTAACCATACCACATGGTTAAACTCTTAGACTATCGATACCGACAGAATAAGAACAAGTCTGATATTAATCACTAGTCTGCAGCTAGGAATTCAGTATCATTGAATGTGAAGAACGACAACCGCCGAAACATCTATTCTATAATGACATGAATAAATGTCACTCTGACCTATCCATTCTAACCACAGCAGAGAGAGAGAGAGAGAGCGAGAAGGCAGACAGTTTCTGTTGGAGAGTCTAACTTTTCAACAGAGATCCTGACGACACACTGAGCGTAAATATATATATTGATTGCAATTGTTCCTGAATGAGTGAGCGTTCATGTGCAAAGGATTAGCATTTCAATTGTTATAATTATCAACTGTGTTGGATGACTCATAGTGAAGACTGGGTTCGTGCAGATAACCAAGACTTTACGATGTTTGGAAGGAGACTAACGTGAGGTAAAATAAAGAATAAGTCATTAATCAGAAGACTAATTGATCAGATATGAAAATATCTGTAAAGTTATATTAGGAAAATTATAACTTTGTAATCTGAATATTTTCCTTGGTGCCCCGACTTCCTAGTTAATTACAGTTACATGATTAATCAGTTTAATCGCGTAATAATAATTACAGAGAGTTATTTGATAAAGATTCATCTTCAGTTTAATGATACCAAAGACACAACAATATATAGTGGTGTAATAATGTTATATGATGTATAGTTTTATCTTTAGTTTTATATGTAATGTAAGTGCCTTAATGTGTTTGGACCCCAGGAAGAGTAACTGCTGCCTTGGCAGGAACTAATGGGATCCATAATAAACCCCAGGAAGAGTAGCTGCTGCCTTGGCAGGAACTAATGGGGATCCATAATAAACCCCAGGAAGAGTAGCTGCTGCCTTGGCAGGAACTAATGGGGATCCATAATAAACCCCAGGAAGAGTAGCTGCTGCCTTGGCAGGAACTAATGGGGATCCATAATAAACCCCAGGAAGAGTAGCTGCTGCCTTGGCAGGAACTAATGGGGATCCATAATAAACCCCAGGAAGAGTAGCTGATGCCTTGGCAGGAACTAATGGGGATCCATAATAAACCCCAGGAAGAGTAGCTGCTGCCTTGGCAGGAACTAATGGGGATCCATAATAAACCCCAGGAAGAGTAGCTGCTGCCTTGGCAGGAACTAATGGGGATCCATAATAAACCCCAGGAAGAGTAGCTGCTGCCTTGGCAGGAACTAATGGGGATCCATAATAAACCCCAGGAAGAGTAGCTGCTGCCTTGGCAGGAACTAATGGGGATCCATAATAAACCCCAGGAAGAGTAGCTGCTGCCTTGGCAGGAACTAATGGGGATCCATAATAAACCCCAGGAAGAGTAGCTGCTGCCTTGGCAGGAACTAATGGGGATCCATAATAAACCCCAGGAAGAGTAGCTGCTGCCTTGGCAGGAACTAATGGGGATCCATAATAAACCCCAGGAAGAGTAGCTGCTGCCTTGGCAGGAACTAATGGGGATCCATAATAAACCCCAGGAAGAGTAGCTGCTGCCTTGGCAGGAACTAATGGGGATCCATAATAAACCCCAGGAAGAGTAGCTGCTGCTTTGGCAGGAACTAATGGGGATCCATAATAAACCCCAGGAAGAGTAGCTGCTGCCTTGGCAGGAACTAATGGGGATCCATAATAAACCCCAGGAAGAGTAGCTGCTGCCTTGACAGGAACTAATGGGGATCCATAATAAACCCCAGGAAGAGTAGCTGCTGCCTTGGCAGGAACTAATGGGGATCCATAATAAACCCCAGGAAGAGTAGCTGCTGCCTTGGCAGGAACTAATGGGGATCCATAATAAACCCCAGGAAGAGTAGCTGCTGCCTTGGCAGGAACTAATAGGGATCCATAATAAACCCCAGGAAGAGTAGCTGCTGCCTTGGCAGGAACTAATGGGGATCCATAATAAACCCCAGGAAGAGTAGCTGCTGCCTTGGCAGGAACTAATGGGGATCCATAATAAACCCCAGGAAGAGTAGCTGCTGCCTTGACAGGAACTAATGGGGATCCATAATAAACCCCAGGAAGAGTAGCTGCTGCCTTGGCAGGAACTAATGGGGATCCATAATAAACCCCAGGAAGAGTAGCTGCTGCCTTGGCAGGAACTAATGGGGATCCATAATAAACCCCAGGAAGAGTAGCTGCTGCCTTGGCAGGAACTAATAGGGATCCATAATAAACCCCAGGAAGAGTAGCTGCTGCCTTGGCAGGAACTAATGGGGATCCATAATAAACCCCAGGAAGAGTAGCTGCTGCCTTGGCAGGAACTAATGGGGATCCATAATAAACCCCAGGAAGAGTAGCTGCTGCCTTGGCAGGAACTAATGGGGATCCATAATAAACCCCAGGAAGAGTAGCTGCTGCCTTGGCAGGAACTGATGGGGATCCATAATAAACCCCAGGAAGAGTAGCTGCTGCCTTGGCAGGAACTAATGGGGATCCATAATAAACCCCAGGAAGAGTAGCTGATGCCTTGGCAGGAACTAATGGGGATCCATAATAAACCCCAGGAAGAGTAGCTGCTGCCTTGGCAGGAACTAATGGGGATCCATAACAAACCCCAGGAAGAGTAGCTGCTGCCTTGGCAGGAACTAATGGGGATCCATAATAAACCCCAGGAAGAGTAGCTGCTGCCTTGGCAGGAACTAATGGGGATCCATAATAAACCCCAGGAAGAGTAGCTGCTGCCTTGGCAGGAACTAATGGGGATCCATAATAAACCCCAGGAAGAGTAGCTGCTGCCTTGGCAGGAACTAATGGGGATCCATAATAAACCCCAGGAAGAGTAGCTGCTGCCTTGGCAGGAACTAATGGGGATCCATAATAAACCCCAGGAAGAGTAGCTGCTGCCTTGGCAGGAACTAATGGGATCCATAATAAACCCCAGGAAGAGTAGCTGCTGCCTTGGCAGGAACTAATGGGGATCCATAATAAACCCCAGGAAGAGTATCTGCTGCCTTGGCAGGAACTAATGGGGATCCATAATAAATACAAATACAAATGCAGATATGCATCTGTTGGTCACAGATAGAGGTCGACTGATTAATCTGAATGGCCGATTAATTAGGGCCGATTTCAAGTTTTCATAACAAATCGGTAATCAGCATTTCTGGACACCAATTGTCGCCGATTATATTCCACGAGGAGACTGCGTGGCAGGCTGACTACCTGTTACGCGAGGGCAGCAAGAAGCCAAGGTAAGTTGCTAGCTAGCATTAAACTTTATCTTATAAAAAACAATCAATCTTAACATTATCACTAGTTATAACTACACATGGTTGATGATATTACTAGTTTATCTAGTTTGTCCTGCGTTGCATATAATCGATATGGTGCCTGTTCATTTATCATTGAATCACAGGGTGATGATTTAACAAGCGCATTCGCAAAAAAGCACTGTTGTTGCACCAATGTGTACCTAACCATAAACATCAATGCCTTTCATTAAAATCAATACACAAGTACATATTTTTAAACCTGCATAATTAGTTAATATTGCCTGCTAACATTAATTTATTTTAACTGGGGAAATTGTATCACTTCTCTTGCGTTCCTTGCAAGCAGAGTCAGGGTAAATGCAGCAGTTTGGGCTGCCTGGCTCGTTGCGAACTGTGTGAAGACAATTTCTTCCTAACAAAGACCGTAATTAATTTGCCAGAATCGTACATAATTATGACATAACATCGAAGGTTGTGCAATGTAACAGCAATATTTAGACTTAGGGATGCCACCCGTTAGATAAAATATGGAACGGTTCCGTATTTCACTGAAAGAATATACGTTTTGCCACCAATAATCGGTATCAGTGTTGAAAAATCATAATTGGCCGACCTCTAGTCACAGAGTCAGTATCTGGTATGACCACCATTTCCCTCATGCAGCGGGGCACATCTCCTTTGCAGAGTTGATCAGGCTGTTGATTGTGGAATGTTGTCCCAGTCCTCTTCAATGGCTGTGCGAAATTGCTGAATATTGGCGGGAACTGGAACACGCTGTCATACGCACAGATCCAGAGCATCCCAAACATGCTCAATGTGAGTATGCAGGCTATGGACATTTTCAGCTTCCAGCAATTGTGTACAATTGTGATCTTTGTGACAATGAGGCCGTGCATTATCATGCTGAAACATGGGATGATAGAGACTGATGAATGGCATGACAATGGTGCCAGAGGATCTCGTCACAGTGTATTCAAATTGCCATCGATAAAATGCAATTGCGTTCTTTGTCCATAGCTTGTACCTGCCCATACCATAACCCCATTGCAACCATGGGGCACTCTGTTCACAACGTTCACATCAGCAAACTGCTCACCCACACGACACCATACAAATGGTCTGCAGTTGAGGCCAGTTGGACGTACTGCCAAATTCCTTAAAATTATGTTGGTGCCGGTTTATGGTATAGAAGTTAACATGAAATTATCTGGCAACAGCACTAGTGGAGATTCCTCCAGACAACATGCCAATTGCATGCTTCTTCAAAACTTCAGACGTGTGGCATTGTGTTGTATGACAAAACTGCACATTTTAATGCCATTTAATCAGCTTCTTGATATGCCAGACCTGTCAGGTGGATGAATTATGTTGACCAAGCAGAAATGCTCACTAACAGGGATGTAAACAAAATTTGAGAGAAATAATCTTTTTGTGCGAATGGAAGATTTCTGGGATCTTTTATTTAATCTCATGTAACATGGGACCAATACTTTACATGTTGCGTTTATATTTTAGGTCAGTGCATATAGTACTCGAATTCATGTTGCTAAATTCAAAAGAATACAAGATAAAACTGGCTGACACCAATGAGGGTTAGAAACTTTAAAAGACACTTATCTCAGATTCCTCTTAACCATATAGCTCTCATCCTTGATTTGATTTACTGAAGGGCTTTTGTGTATAGTTGTCCAATGTTGGTGAGGCATATTAACCTGTTTTAATAATACTCCTGAATCACTTTGATCAATAAAAGCATTTATTGAGTGTAGTTTTAACACAGCTGAGATTTACTTCAGTGCATTCACCCTATTGCTTCCACCTATCAAGTTGTTTCAGATCTAGTGAGGAGGGGGTAGGGTACTGTCACATTCTTAGCAATATACGTTAATGTCATTTTCATATTCTATATTTACAGCCGCATGTCTTTACTTTCTCAAATTGACCATTTAAGCAACGATGATGTCAGTTAAACCAAAACAACAGAGTTCCGTCTCCAAGTTTTAATGTGGATAAATACACTCTGCAACAGAATAACTTGGGACCAGTCACAGAAATACTTTGTTAAAGGAGACATCTGCAGTTGCTGCATCCATTTTAGAACTTGAATGATATAGTAGATTTCCAGAAAACCATGATGCTCATCTTTATAGAATGAATACTGAACAGGAGGTGAAGGAAAAGCAGTCATAGTTGGTGCTCAACTTACAGACTCCCTTTTCAATGAGAAACTCCTTAGATCAGAGAGGTGTGTTGTACCAATATATAACTGCTATTAGAGGGTCTCAAACCCAGGCCACCAGCACCAATGATGAAAGTCCTAACCACTACCCCAGTAAGGGACATCTCTAGGACATGTACTTATTGGGCCAGTATAGCCCTGTCCTGAAGAAACCTTAACCCCTCCTCCCTAGGCATTTGATCTGAAACAACCTGATAGGTGGAATCTCAGCTCTGTTGAAAATACACTCGAGAAAATATTTTAATAATCATACTAGTGTTTCATTTAATACAGGTTAAAATGACCCAAAGTTAGACAATTATACAGAAAGCCATTAAATAGTTGAAATAAGTATATCAAATAAATTATGGGAGAATAGTCAGATTAACTGAGACCCAACATGGAGGCAAAGCAGGAAGATCAGAGTACGATGAACCAAGAGGTTGTGAGATCAAATCCCAGGTGAGAATAATTATGTAAAAAATGAACATGCACTATGTAATCACGTTTGTCAAAATGTATCAAATATGTTTGTTGAAAACAGTATGTTAAAAGCGTGTGTGTGAGTCTCCTTGACAACAGACAAATAGCTATGAGTGGATCAGTGGTTCACCAAGCAGGGCCTTGATGTGTAATAAATAAAACAATTGGGGAAATATTGAGTTCTGAGAACATGGTAACCACGTTCTATTGGACATTCAAATGTATTGTCTTTTGAAAACATTCCTTGCACATCACAGGAACATTCGTATGAAAAACATAATTTAATGACCTAATGAGACTCGTTTTCTAAAGTTGTGGGAATGTTCGTTGTCAGCTGGGTACAGTGTTTAGGTACAAAGCAGTCTGAAACCTGTAGGCTACATGGACTATAGTGTTCAGGTCTGAAAACTGTAGGGAACATTGACTATAGTGTTCAGGTCTGAAACCTGTAGGGAACATGGATTATAGTGTTTACGTCCATAGCAGTCTGAAACCTGTAGGCTTCATGAACTATAGTGTTTACAGTGGCTTGCGAAAGTATTCACCCCCCTTGGCATTTCTCCTATTTTGTTGCCATACAACCTGGAATGAAAATTGATTTTCAAGGGGTTTGTATCATTTGATTTACACACCTGCCAATCACTTTGAAGATGCAACATATTTATCAAACAAGAAATAAGACAGAAAACTTGAGCGTGCATAACTATTCACCCCCCACCAAGTCAATACTTTGTAGAGCCACCTTTAACAGCAAATTACAGCTGCAAGTCTCTTGGAATATGTCTCTATAAGCTTGGCACATCTAGCCACTGTAATTTTTGTCCATTCATCAAGGCAAAACTGCTCCAGCTCCTTCAAGTTGGAGGGGTTCTGCTGGTGTACAGCAATCTTTAAGTCGTACCACAGATTCTCAATTGGATTGAGGTCTGGGTTTTGACTAGGCTATTCCAAGATATTTAAATGTTTCCCCTTAAACCACTCGAGTGTTGCTTTAGCAGTGTACTTAGGATCATTGTTCTGCTGGAAGGTGAACCTCCGTCCCAGTCTCAAATATCTGGAAGACTTAAAACAGGTTTCCCTCAAGAACTTCCCTGTATTTAGCGCCATCCATCATTCCTTCAATTCTGACCAATTTCAAAGTCCCTGCCGATGGAAAACATCCCCACAGCATGATGCTGCCACCACCAGTCACTGTGGGGATGGTGTTCTCGGGGTGATGAGAGGTGTTGGGTTTGTGCCAGTCATAGCGTTTTCCTTGATGGCCAAAAAGCTCAATTTTAGTCTCATCTGATCAGAGTACCTTCTTCCATATGTTTGGGGAGTCTCCCACATGCCTTTTGGTGAACACCAAACGTGTTTTCTTTAAGCAATGGCTTTCTTCTGGCCACTCTTCCGTAAAGTCTAGCTCTGTGGAGTGTACAGCTTAAAGTGGTCCTATGGACAGATACTCCAATCTCTGCTGTGGAGCTTTGCAGCTCCTTCAGGGTTATCTTTGGTCTCTTTGTTGCCTCTCTGATTAATGCCCTCCTTGCCTGGTCTGTGAGTTTTGGTGCCATATTCTTTCCATTTTCTAATAATGGATTTAATGGTGCTCCGTGGGATGTTCAAAGTATCAGATAATTTTTTATAACCCAACGCTGATCTGACCTTCTCCACAACTTTGTCCCTGACCTGTTTGGAGAACTCCTTGGTCTTCATGGTACCGCTTGCTTGGTGGTGTTGCAGACTCTGGGGCCTTTCAGAACAGGTGTATATATACTGAGATCATGTGACTTAAATAAAGTCCACCTGTGTACAATCTAACTAATTATGTGACTTCTGAAGGTAATTGGTTGCACCAGTACTTATTTAGGGTCTTCATAGCAAAGGGGGTGAAAACATATGCACGCACCACTTTTCAGTTTGTAATTTTATTGAATTCTTTTAAACAAGTAATTTTCTTCATTTCACTTCACCAATTTGTACTATTGTGTGTCTATTACATGAAATCCAAATAAAAATCTGTTTAAATTACAGGTTGTAATGCAACAAAGTAGGCAAATCACCAAGGGGGGTGAATACTTTTGCAAGGCACTGTAGGTCTGAAACCTGTAGGCTAATTGGACTATAGTGTTTAGGTCTGAAACCTGTAGGCTAATTGGACTATAGTGTTTAGGTCTGAAACCTGTAGGCTAATTGGACTATAGTGTTTAGGTCTGAAACCTGTAGGCTAATTGGACTATAGTGTTTAGGTCCATAGTGGTCTGTGTCGAAGTCCACAGTAGTCTGTAATTGGTCTTCAAGTTTTTGAGTCTCCATCGGGTTACTACAAGGACAACATTACCAGCCTGTAGCTGTGTTAGTGCCTCTGTAGCTGTGTTAGTGCCTCTGTAGCTGTGTTAGTGCCTCGGGTGTAGGGCTGATCCATTAAGTCCACAGTAACCTATAGTTGGTTTTGAGATAGATGAGTGTCTCAAGGTTTTTGGGGAGAGCCCTGCCTCTGCCGGGTTGAAGCCAGTGTCTGGCCGAGGTAAAGATGGTCTCCACGGTGGAGGTCCCAGCCGGCACAGTAAACGCCCGCTTGGCCACCTGGCTGAGCTGAGGGAAGTCTATAGTCTTTCGTCTCCAGTAGTGGAGAGGCTCCTCCTCAGTGGGCTCCTCACGCAGGTACCCTGCCAGCTCCTGCTCCACGCTCTTTGCCTGCGCCGTGGGCCTTTGCTTGATGAAGGAGAACAGCTTGCAGGGCCTGCTGAGCGAAGTGGAGGAGGGAAGAGGGGACGAGGCTGGGGACAAAGCTGCGTCAGGGGACTGGGCCTGGGGGGTGAGCTCCATGCTGGGGCCCTGTGTTTGTGTGTGTTTGGTGACCTCGTCCAGGAGGACCTGTCTGTGCCAGTCAGGGTCTGAGCTCCAGGTGAGTTTGAACTGTGGGTCCAGGGTGGTAGCGGTGACGTACAGAGGGTCCTCCAGGATGGGAGCCAGGCGGCGCTCTACGGCTTGAGACAAGCCCAGCAGCAGACAGGGTAGCTGGGGGGAGACGCACTCTGACAGGTGCTTACGGAGCCCCAGGACACAGGGCAGAGCCAGACTGATGGAGACGTGTCTGTCACCCTGTCAGGAGACAAGAACACAACCATTAACCTGTCTGTCTGTCTCTCACCTGTCTGTCTGTGTGTCTCTCACCTGTCTGTCTGTGTGTCTCTCACGTGTCTGTCTGTGCGTCTCTCACGTGTCTGTCTGTCTGTGTGTGTCTCTCACCTGTCTTTGTGTGTCTCTCACCTGTCTGTCTGTCTGTCTCTCACCTGTCTGTCTGTCTCTTTCACTTTCTCTCACCTGTCTGTGTGTCTCTCACCTGTCTGTCTGTCGCTCACCTGTCTATCTGTCTGTCTTTCACCTGTCTGTCTGTGTGTCTCTCACCTGTCTGTCTGTCTGTCTCTCACCTGTCTGTCTGTCTGTCTCTCACCTGTCTGTCTGTCTGTCTCTCACCTGTCTGTCTGTCTGTCTCTCACCTGTCTGTCTGTCTGTCTGTCTGTCTCTCACCTGTCTGTCTGTCTGTCTGTCTGTCTCTCACCTGTCTGTCTGTGCGTCTTTCACCTGTCTGTCTGTGCGTCTCTCACCTGTCTGTCTGTGTGTCTCTCACCTGTCTGTCTGTGTCTGTCTGTGTGTCTCTCACCTGTCTGTGTGTGTCTGTCACCTGTCTGTCTGTGTCTGTCACCTGTCTGTCTGTGTGTCTCTCACCTGTCTGTCTGTGTGTCTCTCACCTGTCTGTCTGTGTGTCTCTCACCTGTCTGTCTGTGTGTCTCTCACCTGTCTGTCTGTGTGTCTCTCACCTGTCTGTCTGTGTGTCTCTCACCTGTCTGTCTGTGTGTCTCTCACCTGTCTGTCTGTGTGTCTCTCACCTGTCTGTCTGTCTCTTTCACTTTCTCTCACCTGCCTGTCACCTGTCTGTCACCTGTCTGTCTGTGTGTCTCTCACCTGTCTGTGTGTGTCCCTCACCTGTCTGTCTGTCTTTCACTTTCTGTCACCTGTGTGTCTGTGTCTGTCACCTGTCTGGCTGTGTCTCTCACCTGTCTGGCTGTGTGTCTCTCACCTGTCTGTCTGTGTGTCTCTCACCTGTCTGTCTGTGTGTCTCTCACCTGTCTGTCTGTGTGTCTCTCACCTGTCTGTCTGTGTGTCTCTCACCTGTCTGTCTGTGTGTCTCTCACCTGTCTGTGTGTGTGTCTATCTCTAACCTGTCTGTGTGTGTGTGTGTGTCTGTCTCTCACCTGTCTGTGCGTATGTCTGTCTGTCTGTGCGTCTCTCACCTGTCTGTGCGTATGTCTGTCTGTGCGTCTCTCACCTGTCTGTGCGTATGTCTGTCTGTCTGTGCGTCTCTCACCTGTCTGTGCGTATGTCCGTCTGTGCGTCTCTCACCTGTCTGTGCGTCTCTCACCTGTCTGTGCGTCTCTCACCTGTCTGTGCGTCTCTCACCTGTCTGTGCGTCTCTCACCTGTCTGTGCGTCTCTCACCTGTCTGTGCGTCTCTCACCTGTCTGTGCGTCTCTCACCTGTCTGTGTGTCTCTCACCTGTCTGTGTGTCTCTCACCTGTCTGTGTGTGTGTCTGTCTGTCTCTCACCTGTCTGTGCGTGTGTCTCTCTCACCGGTCTGTGTGTGTGTCTCTCACCTGTCTGTCTGTGTGTGTGTGTCTGTATCTCACCTGTCTGAGCGTGTGTCTGTCTGTCTGTCTCTCACCTGTCTGTGCGTGTCTGTCTGTGCGTCTCTCACCTGTCTGTGCGTGTGTCTGTCTGTCTGTCTGTCTCTCACCTGTCTGTGCGTGTGTCTGTCTGTCTGTCTCTCACCTGTCTGTGCGTGTGTCTGTCTGTCTGTCTGTGTCCCTCACCTGTCTGTCTGTCTTTCACTTTCTCTCACCTGTCTGTGCGGGTCTGTCTGTGCGTCTCTCACCTGTCTGTGCGTGTGTCTGTCTGTCTGTCTGTCTCTCACCTGTCTGTGCGTGTGTCTGTCTGTCTGTCTCTCACCTGTCTGTGCGTGCGGGTGTCTGTCTGTCTCTCACCTGTCTGTGCGTGCGTGTGTCTGTCTGTCTCTCACCTGTCTGTGCGTGCGTCTGTCTGTCTGTCTCTCACCTGTCTGTGCGTGTGTCTGTCTGTCTGTCTGTCTCTCACCGGTCTGTGCGTGTGTCTGTCTGTCTGTCTCTCACCTGTCTGTGCGTGCGTGTGTCTGTCTGTCTCTCACCTGTCTGTGCGTGCGTCTGTGTCTCTCACCTGTCTGTGCGTGCGTCTGTCTGTCTGTCTCTCACCTGTCTGTGCGTGCGTCTGTCTGTCTGTCTGTTTCTCACCGGTCTGTGCGTGTGTCTGTCTGTCTGTCTCTCACCTGTCTGTGCGTGCGTGTGTCTGTCTGTCTCTCACCTGTCTGTGCGTGCGTCTGTGTCTCTCACCTGTCTGTGCGTGCGTCTGTCTGTCTGTCTCTCACCTGTCTGTGCGTGTGTCTGTCTGTCTGTCTCTCACCTGTCTGTGCGTGTGTCAGTCTGTCTCTCACCTGTCTGTGCGTGTCTGTCTGTGCGTCTCTCACCTGTCTGTGCGTGTGTCTGTCTGTCTGTCTCTCACCTGTCTGTGCGTGCGTCTGTCTGTCTGTCTGTCTCTCACCTGTCTGTGCGTGCGTCTGTCTGTCTGTCTCTCACCTGTCTGTGCGTGAGTGTGTCTGTCTGTCTCTCACCTGTCTGTGCGTGCGTGTGTCTGTCTGTCTGTCTCTCACCTGTCTGTGCGTGCGTCTGTCTGTCTGTCTCTCACCTGTCTGTGCGTGCGTCTGTCTGTCTGTCTCTCACCTGTCTGTGCGTGCGTCTGTCTGTCTCTCACCTGTCTGTGCGTGCGTTCGCGTGTCTGTCTCTCACCTGTCTGTGCGTGCGTTCGCGTGTCTGTCTCTCACCTGTCTGTGCGTGCGTGCGCGTGTCTGTCTCTCACCTGTCTGTGCGTGCGTGTGTCTGTCTGTCTCTCACCTGTCTGTGCGTGTGTCAGTCTGTCTCTCACCTGTCTGTGCATGTGTCTGTCTGTCTCTCACCTGTCTGTGCATGTGTCTGTCTGTCTCTCACCTGTCTGTGCATGTGTCTGTCTGTCTCTCACCTGTCTGTGCGTGTGCACCATGTCCCAGGCCTCAGTAAATGGTTCCAGTGTGTCTGTCAGTTCTCTGAGCAGCGCCACCTCCTGGCCACTCAGCACCAGGTCAGCCCGGTCAGACACATCCTCCAAGAATTCTGCTGAGTCCAGAAGACCACGCAACACCTGGAGGAGAGGAGAATGGAATCAAAAGAGCAATGTTATAATTTACACTTTTAAACCAGCAGGCTGTTCTATGTTGTAACTAGACTATATTAAGTCCTTCTTACCTTGAGTTGTACGGCCCAGTCTCGCTCTCCAGCCCTGCTGCTCCCCGCCCCCCCCAACCCCCCTCCCAACAGGCCCACCAGTTTGTCGTGTGGCACGGCGGAGGTGACATAGTTATAGAAGGATGAGGCTTTAGCCAGGGTGGAGGAGAGGAGAGGAGAGGAGGAGAGCAGTCCATCTCTCACACACTGACCCAGAGAACAACAGAAACAGTCTATCCTGCCAGACCCCAGACCTCCCTCCCACCAGTCCTCCTGTTCTACCTCTCCTTCCCTCTCTCCTCCTTCATCCCCACTCTCCTCCTCTTCCTCGTCGGCATCATCTCCCGGGTTGCCGTGGATACAGAACCCTGGTAGGCGGCATGAGGGGTGAGTTTCAGCGGGAAATGGGTCAGCCACGACACGGAACGCTCGGCCCGAAACGCCGTGCGCCACACACACCTCCTCGAACTCTGCTAGCACGCGATTGGCCGAGAGCCCACCAACCAGAGGCAGGCAGGCCAGCAGGGCGGAACGCATCTGCCAATCAGACGACAGGAAGTGGCAGGTCACCCCCAGGTACCTGCAGGACGGGTAGGAGGACACAGCGATGTCATAATGAACAACCCTAGATGACGGCATGCTATTCCCATTAACTAGTGCACTACATAGGAAATAGGGTGTCATTAACTAGTGCACTACATAGGAAATAGGGTGTCATTAACTAGTGCACTACATAGGAAATAGGGTGTCATTAACTAGTGCACTATATAGGAAATAGGGTGTCATTAACTAGTGCACTACATAGGAAATAGGGTGTCATTAACTAGTGCACTACATAGGAAATAGGGTGTCATTAACTAGTGCACTACATAGGAAATAGGGTGTCATTAACTAGTGCACTACATAGGAAATAGGGTGTCAAACTAGTGCACTATATAGGAAATAGGGTGTCATTAACTAGTGCACTATATAAGAAATAGGGTGTCATTAACTAGTGCACTATATAGGAAATAGGGTGTCAAACTAGTGCACTACATAGGAAATAAGGTGTTATAAACTAGTGCACTATATAGGAAAATATTAGGTATGGGTTCCAAATGGCCCGATTGTTTCAGCCAAATTTAAGGCCCGGCCCTGCCCGAATACCGAAATAACGTCCTGTTAGTAAATCCATTAGCTGCTCCTCTCGGTCTGTCACTCGCTCCCTGTGCTCAGGGAGCTCACTCTGCATGCATTCTGCTCATGGAGGCTCTGAGTCTGAGTATCCATAGCAA
Organism: Oncorhynchus kisutch; assembly: GCF_002021735.2. Taxonomy (NCBI): domain Eukaryota; kingdom Metazoa; phylum Chordata; class Actinopteri; order Salmoniformes; family Salmonidae; genus Oncorhynchus; species Oncorhynchus kisutch. Next base: position 88,618,764 of record NC_034190.2, read on the forward strand.
CAGCTCTGCTCGGGCTGCTCAATGATGAGAGCTGTTAGTTACTGTATATCACTCTAAACTAACAGTCCAGCAACATTTCCTGTGAAATAATCTCTCCTGTCTGATATTTAATGAGGTTGAAGCACTTCTGACAACATGTTACGATCAGATATGACTGTACTGTGCAGCAGAGGACGAGGAAAGGGCTCAGCTTCAAAATGTTAGTGATCAATTTAGTGAAACCTGAGACCTGCCCGTACCCTAGAGTTAGGCTTCGAGTACATACCCAGTGTTAACCCCTGCTGCGGTCCCAAGGAAACCCCTCCAGAGGGAGACAGAGAGGCTGAGAGAGAGGGCTGAGGCCAGGGCCTGTCTGGTGGCCAGCTGGGCCTGGTAGGCGTAGGCTGGGAGGAGCTGGGTGTGGAGGTATCTGGGGGGCTCGGGGGTATAGCGAGGCTCTAACAGCTGCAGTAACTCTCTGAATCCTCTGAGATCCACCAGGGAGGCAGGCTGGAGGTCCTGGACCAGCATCTTCGCTATCGCCTCCGAGATCAGCACCTGGTCAAACATAATACTGTCCATTACACACAAACTACAACACACATACACATACAGAGATTGTCCTTGCCACTGTGCTTCTACACCTGCATTGCTTGCTGTTTGGGGTTTTAGGCTGGGTTTCTGTACAGAACTTTGAGATATCAGCTGATACAAATATATTTGATTGATTGATTGACAACGGACCAACATCTTAGCTTCAGAGATCAGCAGTGGGGAGGATAAAACATGTTACGGTCATTATTGTCTCCAACAAGTATGTAACAGGTTTATTATTATTTATAAACTGTGTGGTTCCAGTCCTGAATGCTGATTGGCTGACAGTCATGGTATATCAGAATATTTATCACGGTTATGACAAAACATGTATTTTTACTGCTCTAATTTTATTTAACTAGGAAAGTCGGTTAAGAACAAATTCTTATTTTCAATGACGGCCTAGGAACAGTGCCTTGTTCAGGGGCAGAACGACAGATTTCTACCTTGTCAGCTCTGGATTCAATCTTGCAACCTTCCGGTTACTAGCCCAACGCTCTTACCACTAGGCTACCTGCTGCCCCATAATTACATCGGTAACCAGTTTATAATAGCAACAAGGCACCTCGATGAGTCGTGCCTAAGAACAGCCCTTAGCCGTGGTATATTGGCCATATACCACACCCTCTCTGATCTCATTGCTTAATGACCTCCGCCAACATCAACACAATAACGTCGACGCTAAGACCTCCGCCAACTAACATCAAAACAATAACGTCGACGTTAAGACCTCCGCCAACTAACATCAACACAATAACGTCGACGCTAAGACCTCCGCCAACTAACATCAACACAATAACGTCGACGCTAAGACCTCCGCCAACTAACATCAACACAATAACGTCGACGTTAAGACCTCCGCCAACCAACACAATAACGTCGACGTTAAGACCTCCGCCAACCAACATCAACACAATAACGTCGACGCTAAGACCTCCGCCAACTAACATCAACACAATAACGTCGACGTTAAAACCTCCATCAACCAACACAATAATGTCGACGTTAAGACCTCCGCCAACCAACATCAACACAATAACGTCGACGCTAAGACCTCCGCCAACTAACATCAACACAATAACGTCGACGCTAAGACCTCCGCCAACTAACATCAACACAATAACGTCGACGTTAAGACCTCCGCCAACCAACACAATAACGTCGACGTTAAGACCTCCGCCAACCAACATCAACACAATAACGTCGACGCTAAGACCTCCGCCAACTAACATCAACACAATAACGTCGACGCTAAGACCTCCTCCAACTAACATCAACACAATAACGTCGACGTTAAGACCTCCGCCAACTAACATCAACACAATAACGTCGACGTTAAGACCTCCGCCAACTAACATCAACACAATAACGTCGACGTTAAGACCTCCGCCAACTAACATCAACACAATAACGTCGACGTTAAGACCTCCGCCAACTAACATCAACACAATAACGTCGACGTTAAGACCTCCGTCAACTAACATCAACACAATAACGTCGACGTTAAGACCTCCGCCAACTAACATCAACACAATTAACGTCGACGTTAAGACCTCCGCCAACTAACATCAACACAATAACGTCGACGCTAAGACCCCTGCCAAATAACATCAACACTTAATGTTAACCTGAAATATATCCTTACCCTACTGACCCCTACCCTACTGTACTGACCCCTACCCTACCGTACTGACCCCTACCCTCCCGTACTGACCCCTACCCTCCCGTACTGACCCTTACCTACTGACCCTTACCCTCCCGTACTGACCCTTACCCTACTGACCCCTACCCTACTGTACTGACCCTTACCCTACTGACCCCTACCCTACCATACTGACCCCTACCCTACTGACCCCTACTGTACATACTGACCCCTACCTTACCGTAGTGACCCCTACCGTACTGACACCTACTGTTCAGACCTCTACCGTACTGACCCTTACCCCTACCGTACTGACCCCTACCCTAACGGACTGACCCCTACCTTAATGACCCCTAACCTACCCTAATGACCCCTACCCTAATGACCCCTACCCTAATGACCCCTACCCTCCCGGACTGACCCCTACCCTAATGACCCCTACCCTCCCGTACTGACCCCTACCCTACTGACCCCTACCCTCCCGTACTGACCCCTACCCTACTGACCCCTACCCTACTGACCCCTACCCTACCATACTGACCCCTAACCTACCGTACTGACCCCTAACCTACCGACCCCTACTCTACCGTACTGACCCCTACCCTACCGACCCCTACCGCACTGACCCCTACCGAACTGTACCCTACCTTAGTGACCCCTACCCTAACGTACTGACCCCTACCGTACTGACCCCTATTGTTCAGACCTCTACCGTGCTGACCCTTACCCCTACTGTACTGACCCCTACCCTACCGGACTGACCCCTACCCTACTGACCCCTACCCTACCGACCTCCAAGTACTGACCCCTACTGTACTGATCCTTACCCTACCGTACAGACCCCTACCTTACCGTACTGACCTCTACCCTAGCGTACTGACTCCTACTGTACTGACCTCTACCCTATTGACCTCTACCCTACCGTACTGACCCCTACCCTCCCGTACTGACCCTTACCCTACTGACCCTTACCCTCCTGTACTGACCCCTACCCTACTGACCCCTACCCTACTGTACTGACCCTTACCCTACTGACCCCTACCCTACCGTACTGACCCCTAGCCTACCGTACTGACCCCTACCCTACTGACCCCTACTGTACATACTGACCCCTACCTTACCGTAGTGACCCCTACCCTAACGTACTGACCCCTACCGTACTGACACCTACTGTTCAGACCTCTACCGTACTGACCCTTACCCCTACTGTACTGACCACCACCCTAACGGACTGACCCCTACCTTAATGACCCCTAACCTACCCTAATGACCCCTACCCTAATGACCCCTACCCTCCCGGACTGACCCCTACCCTAATGACCCCTACCCTACTGACCCCTACCCGCCCGTACTGCCCTCTACCCTACCATACTGACCCCTAACCTACCGTACTGACCCCTACCCTACCGACCCCTACCGCACTGACCCCTACCGAACTGTACCCTACCTTAGTGACCCCTACCCCAACGTACTGACCCCTACAGTACTGACCCCTATTGTTCAGACCTCTACCGTGCTGACCCTTACCCTACTGAACTCTACCCTACTGAACCCTCGTACTGAACTCTACCCTACCGTACTGAACTCTACCCTACTGAACCCTCGTACTGAACTCTACCCTACTGTAATGAACTCTACCCTACCGTACTGAACTCTACCCTACCGTACTGAACCCTCGTACTGACCTCTACCCTAGCGTACTGACCTCTACCCTAGCGTACTGACCCCTACCCTACCGTACTGACCCCTACCCTACTGAACTCTACCCTACCGTACTGAACTCTACCCTACCGTACTGACCTCTACCCTAGCGTACTGACCCCTACCCTACTGAACTCTACCCTACCGTACTGAACCCTCGTACTGAACTCTACCCTACCGTACTGAACCCTACCATACTGAACTCTACCCTACTGAACCCTCGTACTGAACTCTACCCTACTGTAATGAACTCTACCCTACCGTACTGAACTCTACCCTACCGTACTGAACCCTCGTACTGAACTCTACCCTACCGTACTGAACCCTACCCTACCGTACTGAACTCTACCCTACTGAACCCTCGTACTGAACTCTACCCTACCGTACTGAACTCTACCCTACCATCCTGAACCCTCGTACTGAACTCTACCCTACTGAACCCTACCCTACCGTACTGAACTCTACCCTACCGTACTGAACTCTACCCTACCGTACTGAACCCTACCATACTGAACCCTACCGTACTGAATCCTAGTCTACTCTACTAAACTCTACCCTACCGCACTGAACCCTACCCTACTGTACTGAACCCTACCATACTGAATCCTAGTCTACTGTACTAAACTCTACTGAACGGAATCCTAGTCTACTGTACTAAACTCTACCCTACCGTACTGAATCCTAGTCTACTGTACTAAACTCTACCCTACCGAATCCTAGCCTACCGTACTGAACCCTAGTACTGACCTCTACCCTACCGTACTGACCTCTACCCTACCGTACTGAATCTTAGTCTACTGTACTAAACTCTACACTACCGTACTGAACTCTACCGAACTCCACCGTACTGAACACTACCCTATTGTACTGAATCCTAGCCTACTGTACTGAATCCTAGCCTACCGTACTGAATCCTAGCCTACCATACTGAACTCTACCGTACTGAACTGAATCCTAGCCTGCCGTACTGAACTCTACTGACCTCTACCCTACTGTACTGACCAAAACTGTGATGTCCAAACTTATGGAACATGAGGAGAACAACATTGAAGCCATAATGATGCATTTCTGTATTGTACAGATCAGGGACCCATGACGTCATTCTGTTAGCGGGTGTCGATCCACTTCACTAATTGTAGTTCAATAACCAAAAGAGAAAACTCACGTTGCCATGTAATAGCTGACACCCCATTATTTCTTTAGACATCTTTGAATATTAATTCAGAGCAGATACTTTTTTGGAAAATGTGGTTGCACAAAAAAACTGATTTTACTATAAGTTTGCACAGTTCTGACACTAAAATTTACTAAAACTAATTTATCAGTGGAAATTGTTAAAAGTAGTCCTTGTTCATAGACTTTAATTTGTTAAACTTTTATATCAATAGTTTTTGTTTGGCAAAACTGTTTAAGTAAAAAAATGAGTCAAAATGTAATTCCGTTACCATGGACGCACACACACACACACACCTGGCGAGGGTCGTGTCTGTGGAACTTCGTCACCCCTTCTCCTGCTCCCTCTCTTCCTCCCCCTCCCCCTACTCCCACCCCTCCAGCGGTGATGGAGTGATTGCAGCGATGGCCTCCTCCGTTGGCCAGGCTGTGAAGGGAGGATGAGGAGTAGGGATGGAGGGAGGAGGAAGATGAGGAGTAGGCTTCTCGCTTCATATCCTTCTTCTTTACAAACTCATCATACATCGCCTGGTGCTTCCTCTGTAGAAACGAGAGAGAGTGTGTATTTCTGATGATCAAATGTCAGACAGACTACCTATTGCAATGTTTTTACATTTGATATTGATTAATAAAATCGAATTTCACACAGAGACAAACAAGAACTGTATAATTCAGCCGCAGCCTGCTTCTACCTATCCCTATGGAATACAATGTGCATTCTTAACTTTGCAATCAGTTTCATACACAGACAATACTGTATCTATCACAGCCAGTAGCCTACTGTACCTGTTGTCAACTTCTGTCAGCCACCCAGACAGACAGATGTATACCTTAGTTAAGACAGACCTATAACCTGCTGTACCTGTTGTCTCCTACTGTCAGACACCCAGCTATACCTTAGTTAAGATACTTTTCCAAAACTTGATTACTTTGAGGATTACTTTTTGTTTGATGGATGGTGGGGTAAGAAGGCTTTTGAAGGCTACAGTGCAAGCTATGTCTTCCAATGATGCGACTGCTATTGGCATCCAAAGATTATCCAACTTTAATAAACGTTTAGAGGTAAAGGATGACAGCAGTGTGGTGTACCGGAAATACGGATATCACTTATTATTGATTTCTACATAGCAGCAGTATAATTCACATCAATGCGCTGTCTCATTTAGCTATTTGCGCATTGTGGTTGTTGTGGATGGCTGTTCACAAATGCAAATATGTATTTGAACCCAATAATGGTTGAATTCAATACGTTTATGATGCCCATCAATCATTGTTTTTGAAACCAGTGGACAGCCAGTGAAAAATGCGCTCTTGCAACAGCTGCACAGTGCAGATCCCAGCCTATAGAATAACAGCTGCACAGTGCAGATCCCAGCCTATGGAATAACAGCTGCATAGTGCAGATCCCAGCCTATAGAATAACAGCTGCATAGTGCAGATCCCAGCCTATGGAATAACAGCTGCACAGTGCAGATCCCAGCCTATAGAATAACAGCTGCATAGTGCAGATCCCAGCCTATGGAATAACAGCTGCATAGTGCAGATCCCAGCCTATAGAATAACAGCTGCACAGTGCAGATCCCAGCCTATGGAATAACAGCTGCATAGTGCAGATCCCAGCCTATGGAATAACAGCTGCACAGTGCAGATCCCAGCCTATAGAATAACAGCTGCATAGTGCAGATCCCAGCCTATAGAATAACAGCTGCATAGTGCAGATCCCAGCCTATGGAATAACAGCTGCATAGTGCAGATCCCAGCCTATGGAATAACAGCTGCACAGTGCAGATCCCAGCCGATGGAATAACAGCTGCACAGTGCAGATCCCAGCCTATGGAATAACAGCTGCACAGTGCAGATCCCAGCCTATGGAATAAAAGTGGAGCTTTTATTGCTCAATCTATTACACTCTGATAAAAGAAATCATCCCTAATGGATGGTGGTGGAAGAAATGGCAGCAGTTTCACGTCCGTCTAAACAATGGTGCTATTATGTGGGGTTTTGAGCGTTATTTGTCATTTATTTTGTACATTATGTTTCTGCCACCGTATCTTACGGCAAAAAATAGCTTCTGGATATCAGGACAGTGATCACTCACCTCAGATTAGACAAAGAGCTTCTGGATATCAGGACAGAGATCACTCACCTCGGATTAGACAAAGAGCTTCTGGATATCAGGACAGAGATCACTCACCTCGGATTAGACAAAGAGCTTCTGGATATCAGGACAGAGATCACTCACCTCGGATTAGACAAAGAGCTTCTGGATATCAGGACAGAGATCACTCACCTCGGATTAGACAAAGAGCTTCTGGATATCAGGACAGAGATCACTCACCTCGGATTAGACAAAGAGCTTCTGGATATCAGGACAGAGATCACTCACCTCGGATTAGACAAAGAGCTTCTGGATATCAGGACAGTGATCACTCACCTCAGATTAGACAAAGAGCTTCTGGATATCAGGACAGTGATCACTCACCTCAGATTAGACAAAGAGCTTCTGGATATCAGGACAGTGATCACTCACCTCAGATTAGACAAAGAGCTTCTGGATATCAGGACAGCGATCACTCACCTCGGATTAGACAAAGAGCTTCTGGATATCAGGACAGAGATCACTCACCTCGGATTAGACAAAGAGCTTCTGGATATCAGGACAGAGATCACTCACCTCGAATTAGACAAAGAGCTTCTGGATATCAGGACAGAGATCACTCAACTCTGATTAGACAGATTTTTTTTATTCAACAAAACAGGATGCGCAGGACGTACATCAGACACCCGACAACGCCGAAATCTCCGTCATTGGCAGGAGAAAGAGATGGAGGTATAGAGGACACAGGCCTGGTTGCCTTGTGAGGATCCGCCGACGGCGAGTGGGAAATCTGCCCTTACCATCGGTATTACTTGCCAACGTACAATCATTAAACAACAAATTAGACGAGGTACGATCACGAATATCCTACCAACAGGACATCAAAAACTGTAATATCTCATGTTTCATTGAAACAAAGCTCTCCCTCACCCTCCAGGTGGTAAAACTGACCACAACTCTATCCTCCTGATTCCTGCTTACAAACAAAAATGAAAGCAGGAAGCACCAGTGACTTGGTTTATAACAAACGGTCAGATGAAGCAGATGCTAAACTACAGGAATGTTTTGCGATCACAGACTGGAATATGTTCCCGGGATTATTCTGATGGCATTGAGGAGTACACCACATCAGTCACTGGCTTTATCAATAAGTGCATCGAGGACGTTGTCCCCACAGTGACCGTACGTACATACCCCAAATAGAAGCCATGGATTACAGGCAACATTCGCAATGAGCTAAAGGGTAGAGCTGCCGCTTTCAAGGTGCGGGACTCTAACCTGGAAGCTTATAAGAAATTCTGCAATGCTATTCATTAACTACAGCTCAGCGTTCAACACCATAGTGCTCTAAATGCTCATTACTAAGCTATGAACCCTGGGAATCAACACCTCCCTCTGCAACTGGATCCTGGACTTCCTGACGGGCCGCCCCCAGGTGGTGAGGGTCGGTAGCAACACATCTTCCACGCTGGTCATCAACACTGAAGCCCCTCAGGGGTGCGTGCTCAGTCCCCTCCTGTACTCCCTGTTCACTCATGACTGCACGGCCAGGCACGACTCCAACACCATTATTAAGTTTGCTGACGACACCACGTCAGTAGGTCTGATCACCGACAACGATGAGACAGCCTAAAGAGAGGCGGTCAGAGAGATCTGGCAGTATGGTACCAGGACAACAACCTCTCCTTCAATGTGAGCAAGACAATGGTGTTGAACGCTGAGTAAATGAACAGCAGTCTCACTTTTCAGGGGTGGAAAATGGCAGTGTGTAGTACAATTGAGATTGCATCACCTGTGGATCTGTTAGGGCGGTATGCGAATTGGAGTGGGTCTAGGGTATCTAGGATGATGCTGTTGATGTGAGCCATGACCAGCCTTTCAAAGCACTTCACGGCTACCGACGTGAGTGCTACAGGACGGTAATCATTTAGGGAGGTTACCTTCGCTTCCTTGGACTTTGGTGGTCTGCTTGAAACATGTACAGTATTGTGTAAAAGTTTCAGTCAGGAGTGAAAAAAATGCTGTAAAGTAAGAATGCTTTCAAAACTAGACATGTTAATGGTTTACATTTTTCAATTAACAAAATGCAAAGTGAGTGAACAGAAGAAAAATCTACATCTAATCAATATTTGGGGTGACCACCCTTTGCCTTCAAAACAGCATAAATTCTTCTAGGTACACTTGCACACCGTTTTTGAAGGAACTCGGCTGGTAGGTTGGCCTAAACATCTTGGAGAACCTACCACAGTTCTTCTGTGGATTTAGGCAGCCTCAGGTGCTTCTCCCTCCTCATGTAATCCCAGACAGACTCATCAATGTCACGGCTGTGGGGGCCATACCATCACATCCAGGACTCATTGTTCTTCTTTACGCTGAAGATACAGCGAAAGTCATTAAGAACTGTGTTTGGGGTTGTTGTCATGCTGCAGGAATAAATTTTGGGCCAATCAGATGCCTCCTTATTGGTATTGCATGGTGGATAAGTATTTGCTTGTACTTCTCAGCATTGAGGAGACCATTAATTCTGACCAAATCCCCAACTCCATTGGCAGAAATGCAGCCCCAAACATGCAAGGAACCTCCACCATGCTTCATTGTTGCCTGCAGACACTCATTCGTGTACCGCTCTCCAGCCCTTCGGCGAACAAACTGCCTTCTGCTACAGACAAATATTTCAAATGTTGACTCATCAGTTCAGAGCACCTGCTGCCATTTTTCAGTTCCTGTGTTTTGGTTCATAGTTGAGTTGCTTGGCCTTGTTGCCCCGTCGTTGGCCGCAAGTCTTCCATGAAGGCCACTTCTGACCAGACTTCTCTGGACAGTAGATGGGTGTACCAGAGTTTCACTGTTTTCTGCCAATTCTGAGCTGATGGCACTGCTGGACATCTTCCGATTGCAAAGGGAAGTAAGCATGATGTGTCTTTCATCTACTGCAGTACGTTTCCTTGGCCGACCACTGTGTCTACGGTCCTCAACGTTGCCCGTTTCTTTGTGCTTCTTCAAAAGAGCTTTGACATCTGGAAACCCCTGTCTGCCTTAATGTCTGCCTGGGAGAGGCCTTGATGAGGCAGTATAACTACCCTGTGTCTTGTTGCTGTACTCAGTCTTGACTTTGACAGTAAACTGTCTTCAGCAACCTCACCTTGTTAGCTGAGTTTGGCTGTTCCTCACCCAGGTGTATTCCTCCTACACAGCTGTTTCAGTTAATGACTGTTTCAACCTACATAATGAATTGATGATCATTAGCACCTGTTTGGTATAATTGTTTAAATATACACCTGACCATATGTGTAACGGATGTGAAACGGCTAGCTTAGTTAGCGGTGGTGCGCGCTAAATAGTGTTTCAATCGATGACGTCACTTGCTCTGAGACCTTGAAGTAGTGGTTCCCCTTGCTCTGCAAGGGCTGTGGCTTTTGTGGAGCGATGGGTAACGATGCTTCGTGGGTGACTGTTGTTGATGTGTGCAGAGGGTCCCTGGTTCGCGCCCGGGTATGGGCGAGGGGACGGTCTAAAGTTATACTGTTACATATGCCTACAAAATCCCTGACTTTGCACAAGTGTACCTACAACAATTGATGCTGTTTTGAAAGCAAAGGGTGGTCACACCAAATATGGATTTGATTTAGATTTTTTTTCTGTTCACTCCCTTTGCATTATGTGATAAATATAATCTATTATCATGTCAAAGCAGCTCGCGGCTGGGTTTCCCTTTGTAGTCCGGAATATTCTTCTAGCCCTGCCACATCCGACGAGCGTCAGAGCCGGTGTAGTAGGATTCAATATTAATCCTGTATCCATGCTTTGCCTGTTTGATGGTTCGTCTGAGGGTGTAGCAGGATTTCTTATCAGCGTCCAGATTAGTGTCCCGCTACTTGAAAGTGGCAGCTCTAGCCTTTAGCTCGATGCGGATGTTGCCTGTAATCCATGGTGTTACACAAATCAAAATCTGCCTTATATTTTAGATTCTTCAAAGTAGCCACCATTAGGCTTGATGACAGCTTTGCACACTTGGCATTCTCTCAACCAGCTTCACCTGGATTGCTTTTTTAACAGTCTTGAAGGAGTTCCCACATATGCTGAGAACTTGTTGGCTGCTTTTCCTTCACTCTGGGTTCCAACTCATCCCAAACCATCTCAATTGGGTTGAGATGGGATAATTGTGGAGGCCAGGTCATCTGATGCAGCACTCCATAATATTTCCTTCTTGGTCAAATAGTCCTTACACAACCTGGAGGTGTGTTGGGTCATTGTCCAGTAGAAGAACAACTGATAGTCCCACTAAGCGCAAACCAGATGGCATGGAGTATCGCTGCAGAATGCTGTGGTAGGCATGCTGATTAAGTGTGCCTTGAATTCTAAATAAAATCACTGACTGTGTAGGCAGCAATGCACTCTCACAACATCACACCTCCTCCTCCATGCTTCACAGTGGGAACCACACATGCGGAGATCAGTCGTTTACCTACTCTGCGTCTCAAAGACATGGTGGTTGGAATCCAAAATCTCAAATTTTGACTCATCAGACCAAAGGACAGACTTCCACCAGTCTAATGTCCATTGCTCATGTTTCTTGGCCCAAGTAAGTCTCTTATTCTCATTGATGTCCTTTAGTAGTGGTTCCTTTGCAGCAATTCAACAATGAAAGCGGGATTCACACAGTCTCCTCTGAACAGTTGATGTTGAGATGTGTCTTACTTGCATTCTGTGAAGCATTTATTTGGGCTGCAATCTGAGATGCAGTTAACTCTAATGAACGTATCCTCTGCAGCAGAGGTAATTCTGGGTCTTCCATTCCTGTGGTGGTCCTCGTGAGAGCCAGTTTCATCATTGCGCTTGATGGTTTTTGCGACTGCACTTGAAGAAATGTTCAAAGTTCTTGACATTTTCCAGATTTACTGACCTTCCTGTTTTAAAGTAATGATGGACTGACCTTCCTGTCTTAAAGTAATGATGGACTGACCTTCCTGTTTTAAAGTAATGATGGACTGACCTTCCTGTCTTAAAGTAATGATGGACTGACCTTCCTGTTTTAAAGTAATGATGGACTGACCTTCCTGTTTTAAAGTAATGATGGACTGACCTTCCTGTCTTAAAGTAATGATGGACTGACCTTCCTGTCTTAAAGTAATGATTTACTGACCTTCCTGTTTTAAAGTAATGATGGACTGACCTTCCTGTCTTAAAGTAATGATGGACTGACCTTCCTGTTTTAAAGTAATGATGGACTGACCTTCCTGTTTTAAAGTAATGATGGACTGACCTTCCTGTCTTAAAGTAATGATGGACTGACCTTCCTGTCTTAAAGTAATGATTTACTGACCTTCCTGTCTTAAAGTAATGATGGACTGACCTTCCTGTCTTAAAGTAATGATGGACTGACCTTCCTGTTTTAAAGTAATGATGGACTGACCTTCCTGTTTTAAAGTAATGATGGACTGACCTTCCTGTCTTAAAGTAATGATGGACTGACCTTCCTGTCTTAAAGTAATGATGGACTGACCTTCCTGTCTTAAAGTAATGATGGACTGACCTTCCTGTCTTAAAGTAATGATGGACTGACCTTCATGTCTTAAAGTAATGATGGACTGATCTTCATGTCTTAAAGTAATGATGGACTGACCTTCATGTCTTAAAGTAATGATGGACTGACCTTCATGTCTTAAAGTAATGATGGACTGACCTTCATGTCTTAAAGTAATGATGGACTGACCTTCCTGTCTTAAAGTAATGATGGACTGACCTTCCTGTCTTAAAGTAATGATGGACTGACCTTCCTGTTTTAAAGTAATGATTTACTGACCTTCCTGTTTTAAAGTAATGATGGACTGACCTTCCTGTCTTAAAGTAATGATGGACTGACCTTCATGTCTTAAAGTAATGATGGACTGATCTTCATGTCTTAAAGTAATGATGGACTGACCTTCCTGTCTTAAAGTAATGATGGACTGACCTTCCTGTCTTAAAGTAATGATGGACTGACCTTCCTGTCTTAAAGTAATGATGGACTGACCTTCCTGTTTTAAAGTAATGATGGACTGACCTTCATGTCTTAAAGTAATGATGGACTGACCTTCCTGTCTTAAAGTAATGATGGACTGACCTTCCTGTCTTAAAGTAATGATGGACTGACCTTCATGTCTTAAAGTAATGATGGACTGACCTTCCTGTCTTAAAGTAATGATGGACTGACCTTCCTGTCTTAAAGTAATGATGGACTGACCTTCCTGTCTTAAAGTAATGATGGACTGACCTTCATGTCTTAAAGTAATGATGAACTGACCTTCATGTCTTAAAGTAATGATGGACTGACCTTCATGTCTTAAAGTAATGATGGACTGACCTTCCTGTCTTAAAGTAATGATGGACTGACCTTCCTGTCTTAAAGTAATGATGGACTGACCTTCATGTCTTAAAGTAATGATGGACTGACCTTCATGTCTTAAAGTAATGATGGACTGACCTTCCTGTCTTAAAGTAATGATGGACTGACCTTCCTGTCTTAAAGTAATGATGGACTGACCTTCCTGTCTTAAAGTAATGATGGACTGACCTTCATGTCTTAAAGTAATGATGGACTGACCTTCCTGTTTTAAAGTAATGATGGACTGACCTTCCTGTTTTAAAGTAATGATGGACTGACCTTCCTGTCTTAAAGTAATGATGGACTGACCTTCCTGTCTTAAAGTAATGATGGACTGACCTTCATGTCTTAAAGTAATGATGGACTGACCTTCCTGTCTTAAAGTAATGATGGACTGACCTTCCTGTTTTAAAGTAATGATGGACTGACCTTCCTGTCTTAAAGTAATGATGGACTGACCTTCCTGTTTTAAAGTAATGATGGACTGACCTTCCTGTTTTAAAGTAATGATGGACTGACCTTCCTGTCTTAAAGTAATGATGGACTGACCTTCCTGTCTTAAAGTAATGATGGACTGACCTTCATGTCTTAAAGTAATGATGGACTGACCTTCCTGTCTTAAAGTAATGATGGACTGACCTTCCTGTCTTAAAGTAATGATGGACTGACCTTCCTGTCTTAAAGTAATGATGGACTGACCTTCCTGTCTTAAAGTAATGATGGACTGACCTTCCTGTTTTAAAGTAATGATGGACTGACCTTCCTGTTTTAAAGTAATGATGGACTGCCATTTGTCTTTGTTTATATGAGCTGTTCTTGCCATAATATGGACTTGTTATTTGACTAAATAGGGCTACCTTCTGTATATCACCCCTACCTTGTCACAAGGCTCAAACGCATTAAGGAAAGGATTTCCACAAATTAACAAGGCAAACTTGTTAATTGAAATGCATTCCAGGTGACTACCTCATGAAGCTGGTTGAGAGAATGCCAACAGTGTGCAAAGCTGTCATCAAGGCAAACGGTGGCTACTTAGAAGAAGTAGCCCCGTTTAGAAGACGGTGAATAGCCACCGTTTAGAAGACGGTGAATCTTTGGTTACTACATGATTCCATGTGTTATTTCATAGTTTTGATGTCTTCATTATTATTCGACAATGTAGAAAATATTAAAACTAAAGAAAAATCCTAGAATGAGTAGATGTGTCCAAACCTTTGACTGGTACTGTATACATGTCCATTGATTCTTGAAGAATATAACTTATTATTAGCCTCATGAGCTTAGTTCAACTGTCAAACCATATGAGCACCCAAAATATATGCTTGTTTTACTCCAATGTTTGTAAACACTGTAAATGTAAACAAACACTGTATAGCCTCATCGCATGGTTAAAACAATAGTGTTGATATCATGGATGGGCAGTCCTTACATCCACAGCTCTGTCTATTACTCTGAGAGTGGTTACATTTCTCCAGGCCCATCCCTCAGTTTTTCACCAAAACAGAGGCGGGGCAAGCCGTTTTGTTATTGTATCTTTGTTGCTTCTGTGGATTTGCCCTTTAAACAGCTGCATATTACCAAGATATCAAAGTGTCGCCATGAAAAAGGTAAACAATAGGCCTATAGCAAATGCAGAATATGGCATTCATTTATCACATGTAAATAACACTTTTCAGTAGTGCTCAAAGCCATTCCATGAGCGCAGCATTTATTTTTCAACTGAAATCAATGAGCCAAATCAGCCCTCTATGACAACAAAATCATAAACAACAGAGTAGGGCTGGCTAATAAATCCATAGTTTTGGGTTATGCTCAGGTAAATCAATTTGGATGATCTATACTTCCATATTTCCATGTCCTGTTCTTGAAGATCCCAGGGTATACAATGTTTGGAATGATTGGGGCAGGGTAGCTTAGTGGTTAGAGAGTTGGACTAGTAACCAAAAGGTTGCAAGTTCAAATCCCTGAGCTGACAAGGTAGAAATCTGTCGTTCTGCCCCTGAACAGGCAGTTAACCCACTGTTCCCAGGCCGTCATTGAAAATAAGAATTTGTTCTTAACTGACTTGCCTAGTTAAATAAAAGGTAAAATTGTATAGTAACTCCAGCTCTTAAATTCTGTACAGCACTTTGTGACAACAGCTGATGTAAGAAGGGCTTTATAAATACGTTTGATTGGAATTCTGATGGACTTTGGTTGTTAATATAAAGATACAATTGAATCATATTATATGTAGTAGAAAGCGATGGGTTAGAAGAAGCCTACATAATCAGCCCATAAAGTAAAATGTAACGTCCAAATATGGCCAGTTATGTAATCTTTAACATGGACTTCTCCTGCAATAGAAGTCATTAAATTGGTAACATACATTTGTCTTCTTCAAAATGCCTCTTAAGGTTGAAAGTAATTTAAAACGACATGTAATCAGATTACATTACTGGGTTTGGATAATCCAAAAAGTACCTTACTGATTACAATTTGACAGGTAACTAGTAACGGATTACATTTAGAAAATAACTCGACCAACCCTGCCTATAGCCTACTGTCACCTACGGTCAGACAGATCTATAGCTTAGTTAAAACAGATCTATACGGTACCTTGAGATGTGTGACGAAGTTGGATGTGACGCTCCTCTTCGCCTGTATCCTGGTGCCGCATGCTTTACAGTTGGACTCGATCTTGCCGTTCTCCCCCTCGAACACGATGTTGAAGTAATCCAGAATGGACACCTTCGAAATTGACGCCATTGGGATGACCAACCTTTATCCTCGGAAGTAGATTCAACTTTCCAAAAGACAACAATCGAGATCTCTCTACCTATTCTTTCTTTTTCCCGAGCCTTCCTCTAGTCACTACCATAAGAGCGGAGGGGTGTGTGCGTTTTCTTCCTTCCTACTCACTGTAATCAAAACGCTGGCAGACGCGCGCAACAATAGATGGGTTAAAACAGGCGACTTGCCAAAACAGCGCCTTGGAGCTATCGCGTTTCAGCTAGCTACGATGCTCGTACACGAATCATGCTATTAAACAAAGTATTTATTATCGCTGCAAACACTGAAATCCTGTAGCTATCCAGTCCTGCCTGGTCCGTGTTATCAAACTGCACCAGCTACTCGAGGAGGCTGGGCTTTCGGGCTAGCAGAGGATGGCGGCCACCATTGGTCCAGGAAGTAAACCAGATACGCGTTTCCGAAACACTTCGGCAGTTATCGGCAACGCTCGGCCGGATCAACTCAATATATCGTTCAGTATAATTCCCCCACCGTAGACGCTATATTTTATAGTCAAATTTCCTTTAATTTGATTGCTTTTAGTATACACAGGCAGCCCAATTCCACTAATTGGTTTTATGACCAATCAAATCAGATCTTTTCACATCAGAAACACTGCCTTTTTTTACTTTTATGATCTATCCTGATGTCTAGTCACTTTACCCTGCCTTCATGTACATATCTACCTCAAATACCTTATTATGATCTATCCTGATGCCTAGTCACTTTACCCTGCCTTCATGTACACATCTACCTCAAATACCTTATTATGATCTATCCCAGATGCCTAGTCACTTTACCCTGCCTTCATGTACATATCTACCTCAAATACCTTATTATGATCTATCCCAGATGTCTAGTCACTTTACCCTGCCTTCATGTACATATCGACCTCAAATACCTTATTATTATCTATCCCAGATGCCTAGTCACTTTACCCTGCCTTCATGTACATATCTACCTCAAATACCTTATTATGATCTATCCCAGATGCCTAGTCACTTCACCCTGCCTTCATGTACATATCTACCTCAAATACCTTATTATGATCTATCCCAGATGCCTAGTCACTTTACCCTGCCTTCATGTACACATCTACCTCAAATACCTTATTATTATCTATCCCAGATGCCTAGTCACTTTACCCTGCCTTCATGTACATATCTACCTCAAATACCTTATTATGATCTATCCCAGATGTCTAGTCACTTTACCCTGCCTTCATGTACATATCTACCTCAAATACCTTATTATTATCTATCCCAGATGCCTAGTCACTTTACCCTGCCTTCATGTACATATCTACCTCAAATACCTTATTATTATCTATCCCAGATGCCTAGTCACTTTACCCTGCCTTCATGTACATATCTACCTCAAATACCTTATTATGATCTATCCCAGATGCCTAGTCACTTTACCCTGCCTTCATGTACATATCTACCTCAAATACCTTATTATGATCTATCCCAGATGCCTAGTCACTTTACCCTGCCTTCATGTACATATCTACCCCAAATACCTTATTATTATCTATCCTGATGTCTAGTCACTTTACCCTGCCTTCATGTACATATCTACCTCAAATACCTTATTATGATCTATCCCAGATGCCTAGTCACTTTACCCTGCCTTCATGTACATATCTACCTCAAATACCTTATTATGATCTATCCCAGATGCCTAGTCACTTTACCCTGCCTTCATGTACACATCTACCTCAAATACCTTATTATGATCTATCCCAGATGCCTAGTCACTTTACCCGGCCTTCATGTACACATCTACCTCAAATACCTTATTATTATCTATCCCAGATGCCTAGTCACTTTACCCTGCCTTCATGTACATATCGACCTCAAATACCTTATTATTATCTATCCCAGATGCCTAGTCACTTTACCCTGCCTTCATGTACATATCTACCCCAAATACCTTATTATTATCTATCCTGATGCCTAGTCACTTTACCCTGCCTTCATGTACACATCTACCTCAAATACCTTATTATTATCTATCCCAGATGCCTAGTCACTTTACCCTGCCTTCATGTACATATCTACCTCAAATACCTTATTATTATCTATCCCAGATGCCTAGTCACTTTACCCTGCCTTCATGTGCATATCTACCTCAAATATCTTATATTTGTCACTTTACCCTGCCTTCCAGTCCACCTGGCCGTGCTGCTGCTCCAGTTTCAACTGTTCTGCCTTCTTATTATTCGAACATGCTGATCATTTATGAACATTTGAACATCTTGGCCATGTTCTGTTTTAATCTCCACCCGGCACAGCCAGAAGAGGACTGGCCACCCCACATATGCTCTCTCTAATTCTCTCTTTTTTTTCTTCTCTCTCTCGGAGGACATGAGCCCTAGGACCATGCCCCAGGACTACCTGACACGATGACTCCTTGCTGTCCCCAGTCCATCTGACTGTGCTGCTGCTCCAGTTTCAACTGTTCTGCCTTATTATTATACGACCATGCTGGTCATTTATGAACATTTGAACATCTTGGCCATGTTCTGTTGTAATCTCCACCCGGCACAGCCAGAAGAGGACTGACCACCCCACATAGCCTGGTTCCTCTCTAGGTTTCTTCCTAGGTTTGGGCCTTTCTAGGGAGTTTTTCCTAGCCACTGTGCTTCTACACCTGCATTGCTTGCTGTTTGGTGTTTTAGGCTGGGTTTCTGTACAGCACTTTGAGATATCAGCTGATGTACGAAGGGCTATATAAATACATTTGATTTGATTTATTATTATCTATCCTGATGCCTAGTCACTTTACCCTGCCTTCATGTACATATCTACCTCAAATACCTTATTATTATCTACCCTGATGCCTAGTCACTTTACCCTGCCTTCATGTACATATCTACCTCAAATACCTTATTATTATCTATCCTGATGCCTAGTCACTTTACCCTGCCTTCATGTACATACAGTATCTACCTCAACTACCACATCTCCCCATTCCCTGCATATTGATATGGTATTGGTACTTGGTACTTCTTGTATATAGCTTCATTCTTGTGTGTTTATTTCTCACCAGTCCATTCATTTAAAAGCATTGGATTGGTGCAGGCATGGCTGGAGAGAGTTTCCACCATATTCCTCACACCAGTCCATTCATTTATATCCATGAGGGGGATAATATGAGTGCACACTTCTGGAGAATGTAGCCAGTGTGTCTAGTCTGCATCAGATCTAAACCATGATCTGGCCAGTCTGTCTTTCAGTCTGGTCCTGGTTGCTGTTCAGCTGGAGCTACAGCTGTTCTCTGGTGGTCAGGACTGTAGATCAGCCATCTACAGCCATTCATCCATACTGGTGTGTGCAAGCAGAAGGAAAGATACCCTACAATGTTTCATCTACCCTATCAGTCAGGCAGACTGGCAGACAGACAAAGAGAAAACTAGCCTACCTTGTTAGAATGAGGCCTGGGCCTGTTTGAAGGTCTGATTCCAAACTACTTCAGATGGTCCTGCTGGGGATTGGGTTCAGTATTGCCTGTTTATTAGGATCCTCAAATAGCTGTTGCCAAGGGAGTGGCTACTCTTCCTGGGGTCCAAACAGGAAACGACAAATAAAATCCATAATGTACATTACATAGCACTAGCCTTAGGGTTAGGGGGAAACTCTTCCTGGGGTCCAAACAGGAAATGACAAATCAAATCCATAATGTACATTACATAGCACTAGCCTTAGGGTTAGGGGGAAACTCTTCCTGGGGTCCAAACAGGAAACGACAAATCAAATCCATAATGTACATTTACATAGCACAGATAGTCTAGAGTTTGGGGGTGACCAGTGAGATATACCTGCTGGAGCGCGTGCTACGAGTGGGTGCTGCTATGGTGACCAGTGAGCTGAGATAAGGCGGGGCTTTACCTAGCAGAGACTTGTAGATAACCTGGAGCCAGTGGGTTTGACGACGAGTATGAAGCGAGGGCCAACCAACGAGAGCGTACGGGTCTCAGTGGTGGGTAGTGTATGGGGCTTTGGTGACATAACGGATGGCACTGTGATAGACTGCATCCAATTTGTTAAGTAGAGTGTTGGAGGCTATTTTATAGATGACATCACCGAAGTCGAGGATCGGTAGGATGGTCAGTTTTACGAGGGTATGTTTGGCAGCATGAGTGAAGGATGCTTTGTTGCCATATAGGAAGCCAATTCTAGATTTAATTTTGGATTGGAGATGCTTAATGTGAGTCTGGAAGGAGAGTTTACAGTCTAATCAGACACCTAGGTATTTGTAGTTGTCCACATATTCTAAGTCAGAACCGTCCAGAGTAGTGATGCTGGACGGGCGGGCAGGTGCAGGCAGTGATCGGTTGAATAGCATGCATTGAGTTTCCCCTGCGTTTAAGAGCAGTTGGAGGCCACGGAAGGAGAGTTGTATGGCGTTGAAGCTCGGCTGGAGGTTGTCCTCCACCTTTCTCTCTTCAGGAGACTTCAGACCCTCCTTGTCTTTAGGTCCGTTGTTCCACCTGTCTCTCTTCAGGAGACATCACACCCTCCTTGTCTTTATGTCCATTGTCCTCCACCTGTCTCTCTTCAGGAGACTTCAGACCCTCCTTGTCTTTAGGTCCGTTGTTCCACCTGTCTCTCTTCAGGAGACATCACACCCTCCTAGTCTTTAGGTCCATTGTCCTCCACCTGTCTCATCTCAGAAGACCTTAGCTAAGTAGAAATGGTTTATAATCTGCGGCTAAGCAAAGCTCCCTGGACTTCTCTTGCACTGACTCTATGCAAAAACACTGGACTCTACCCACACACTAACACATACTTAAACCCCAACGTACACATACACAAACTACACATGCCCACACATAACACACGCACACATGCATACTGATGCCACACACACACACACTCACACACTTTCACACTCACCACATACACTGCTTCTACTGTTTATGATATATGCTGTTGCCTAGTCACTTTACCCCTACCTATATATACATAGCTACCTCAATTATCTCGTACCCCTGCACATCCACTCAGTACTGGTAGTCCCTGTATATTGCACCCCGCTATCCACATCGACAGGACCGCAGTGGAGAAGGTAGAAAGCAGCAAGTTTCTCAGCATACACATCACAAACAAACTGAAATGGTCCACCCACACAGACAGTGTGGTGAAGAAGAGGCAGCAGTGCCTCTTCAACCTCAGGAGGCTGAAGAAATTTGGTTTGTCACCTAAAACCCTCCCAAATGTTTACAGATGCACAATTGAAAGCATCATGTCGGGCTGTATCACCGCCTGGTACGGCAACTGTATCGCCCACAACCGCAAGGCTCTCCAGACGGTGGTGCGGTCTGCCCAATGCATTACCGGGGGCAAACTATCTGCCCTCCAGGACACCGACAGCACCCGACATCACAGGAAGGCCAAAAAGATCATCAAGGACATCAACCACCCGAGCCACTGCCTGTTCACCCCGCTATCATCCAGAAGGCGAGGTCAGTACATGTGCATCAAAGCTGTGGACTACGGCTTGGAAGAATCCCGGAACATGTTCCAGTCTGTGCTAGCAAAACAGTCCTGTAGTTTAGCATCTGCTTCAGCTGACCACTTTTTTATAGGCCGAGTCACTGGTGCTTCCTGCTTTAATTGTTGCTTGTAAGCAGGAATCAGGAGGATAGAGTTGTGGTCGGTTTTACCAAATGGAGGGCGAGGGAGTTGATGGAAATTTAGTAGAACTGATTTAAGTTTCCCTGCATTAAAATCTCGGCCATTAGGAGCGCCGCCTCTGGGTGAGTGGTTTCCTGTTTGCTTATTTCCTTATACAGCTGACTGAGTGCGGTCTTAGTGCCAACATCTGTCTGTGGTGGTAAATAAACAGCCACGAAAGGTATAGCTGAAAACGCTCTATACTATTCTACAATATCTTAGTCACTTAATAATGTTTACATATCTCGCATTACTCATCTCATATGTATATACTGTATTCTATACTATTCTACTGAATCTTAGTCCGTTCCGCTCTGACATCGCTCGTCCATATGTATATAGTCTTAATTCATTCCTTCTTAGATTTGTGTGTGTATTGGGTACATGTTGTGTAATTTGTTAGATATTACATGTTAGATATTACTGCACTGTCAGAGCTAGAAGCACAAGCATTTCGCTACACCCGCAATAACATCTGCTAATCACGTGTATGTGACCAATAAAATTTGATTTGATACACATTGAACAACAGATAGTTCCCCCACAAAATCTAAAGGTAGTTTGTTAAAAAATTTCTGTCCAACAGTACCCGTCAAAGGTTTGGACACACCAACTCAATCAAGGGTTTTTCTTATTTTTTTTTTTCAATTTTCTACATTGTAGAATAATAATGAAGACATCAAAACTATGAAAGAACACATATGGAATCATGTAGTAACCAATAAAGTGTTAAACAAGTCAAATATATTTGAGATTCTCCAAAGTATCCACCCTTTGCCTTGATGACAGCTTTGCACATTCTTGGCATTCTCTCAACTAACTTCACCTGGAATGCTTTTCCAACAGTCTTGAAGGAGTTTGCACATATGCTGAGCACTTCTGTTCCTTCACTCTGCGGTCCAACTCATCCCAAACCATCGCAATTGGGTTGAGGTTGGGTGATTGTGGAGGCCAGGTCATCTGATGCAGCACTCCATCACTCTCCTTCTTGGTCAAATAGCCCTTACAAAGCCTGGAAGTGATTTGGGTCATTGTCCTGTTGAAAAAACAAATGATAGTCCCTCTAAGCACAAACCAGATCGGATGGCGTATCACTGTTGATTGCTGTGGGAGCCATGCTGGTTAAGTGTGCCTTGAATTCTAAATAAATCACATATAAACATATATATGCAGTGCATTCAGAAAGTATTCAGACCCCTTGACATTTTTCACATTTTGTTAAGTTACAGTCTCATTCTAAAACTGATTAAATTGTTATTATTACATGTCAATCTATACACAATACCCCATAATGACAAAGCAAAATGACTCTCAGGCCATACGAAACAAGATACTCTGGTCTGATGATACCAATATTGAACTCTTTGGCTGAATTCCAAGCGTCACGTCTGGAGGAAACCTGGCACCATCATTACGGTCCTCGTTCTTATCTTTGCACTTTCCTTCTAAAATTGAACAGAACATAAGCTGTACTAAAGGCTAGTCCACACTGAAGATAGTGCATTTTTTGGAGAGGGCCTATTCAATTTTTTTCCCGGAAGAAGATTTAAAAAAAATAGTAAAACCTCCAATTGACAGAAACTGAAAAAGCATGACCTCCCCCATTTTCCTCCAGGTAACACTTCAGTAAATATAGATTTATCCCTTACAATAGTGCAGGTGGAGATCGAATTTCAACATTAAAACAATGTTGCAAATGTCGGAGAGACAGACAGCAACGACCATTCAAAATTACGCTGTTGAAAAGCAATTACGAGTCTTAAAGAAATAGTTTTAAGAGACAATGTCTAGATGCTTTTTTCGTGGAAATGAAGTGTATAACTTTTCTAGCTGGGCAGATAAAACAGTGGATTGAGCAGTGAGATGGAATAGAGTAAATAGGCATTTCAATTAATAGATTTAGCAGGTGGTAATTTGTGGAATAGACCACCGTTCTATAATCCCTGACACGATTTGGAGATTTATTTTTCATAAACGCCCGTATCATATTCTTTGAAACTACAGCATTTAGCAAAATAGTTTATCAATATGGTTTTAGTACTTCAGGACATTCACACATCAGCTTTGTTCATTTGTTCATTTGATTCATTCGTTGACCGTAACTTGTCACACTTCCGTGTGTGATGTTTGTGATACATTTCATTGGCCGACGACTTGTGACAACATCCATGTTCCGAGACGGCTAACCAATCGACAGTTTCTAAAATCTCACGTGTGTGGCTTCGGCACATAATGTTAGCTGTTTGATTGGCTATTGTTATCACAAGGGTCCGCCTACTTTTAACCCCTTATTCCCGATCCACAAATGGAGGAGCCGAAGTCTGTCTGAATGATTTTCTATGTATCCACCTGATTGGAGTAGGAATAAAGTAGCTGAGTGGAACCTGTAGGAATATCTATCTCATATTGCTGTCAGATCTTTCGTCCCATTGGAAATCGAGGTTTGAGGAACTTGGCTTCTCTAATCAGCTTTAGCTAGCGTCTTCATCTCTACCTTCGCAGTAAGTTGGCTAACGTTACACAGAGAAATTATACAAAATTAAATTACTCAAGACAGCTTTCACTGTCGGAGTCGGAATGGTGATGAGTTTAGCGGTTTAGCGGTTAAAATGGATGTGCCAGTAAAGCCGAGTGGACACAGAGGTAATGCGGTCCGGTATGGCGTCCCGGCAACAAAAAAATAAAATGTTGGAGTACGCGATTCCGGTAAAGCGTGAGCCTATCACAATTTAATACAACAAAAATATATAGGCTATCATACCATTATTTAACAACTGCATGTCAGCCGCATGAAAAATGTGCGAGTTGACTGGAAACCGGGTGGTATAAACCCCACATTGCGTTGTGGTTTGAGGAGAACGCTTACATTTTGTCAAGGCGGGTAATGTTACAATACACGTAGGTGTTTTGTATCATGTTTTTTCCCCCATTTATCCAATT
The DNA here is from genome assembly GCF_002021735.2 of Oncorhynchus kisutch. Lineage (NCBI taxonomy): Eukaryota > Metazoa > Chordata > Actinopteri > Salmoniformes > Salmonidae > Oncorhynchus > Oncorhynchus kisutch. The sequence goes on from NC_034190.2 coordinate 88,643,708, forward strand.
GCGGGTGCATAGTGCACTGTTGGGGTCTGGATGTTGAAATGATTTTGTAAGTGGACTAACGTGCGAGGGTAGTCTACAGGAGCTGCATTGTTTGACCAGCAGATGACTGGTTGTGTTTATGCCACATTAAAAGGCATAGGCGGTGTGTCCATTAAGTCAATTAAATTGCCCAAAATAGTCTATACTTAAATAAAATCATTCAATCGGCTACTACACCAGAAAGTAAATACCAAAATAGATAATTGAGTTGGGACTGTCAGTGAAAAGCAGAGAGACCCAGCCTAGCATATTGCAATATTTAAAAATACTGTAGCGACCCACACAGACAGCTGTGTGTTATGTGTTAGGCTAGTAGGTGGTTGTGTTGTACACTGCTCAAAAAAATAAAGGGAACACTAAAATAACACATCCTAGATCTGAATGAATGAAATATTCTTATTAAATCCTTTTTCTTTACATAGTTGAATGTGCTGACAACAAAATCACAAATTATCAATGGAAATCAAATTTATCAACCCATACAGGCTGATCCAACTTTGATGTAATGTCCTTAAAACAAGTCAAAATGAGGCTCAGTAGTGTGTGTGGCCTCCACGTGCCTGTATGACCTCCCTACAACACCTGGGCAAGCTCCTGATGAGGTGGCGGATGGTCTCCTGAGGGATCTCCTCCCAGACCTGGACTAAAGCATCCGCCAACTCCTGGACAGTCTGTGGTGCAACGTGGTCCATAGCATCAATGCCTTCCTCTTGCAGGAACTGCTGACACACTCCAGCCACATGAGGTCTAGCATTGTCTTGCATTAGGAGGAACCCAGGGCCAAGCGCACCAGCATATGGTCTCACAAGGGGTCTGAGGATCTCATCTCGGTACCTAATGGCAGTCAGGCTACCTCTGGCGAGCACATGGACGGCTGTGCAGCCCCCCAAAGAAATGCCACCCCACACCATGACTGACCCACCTCCAAACCGGTCATGCTGGAGGATGTTGCAGGCAGCAGAACGTTCTCCACGGCGTCTCCAGACTCTGTCACATGTGCTCAGTGTGAACCTGCTTTCATCTGTGAAGAGCACAGGGCGCCAGTGGCGAATTTGCCAATCTTGGTGTTCTCTGGCAAATGCCAAACGTCCTGCACGGTGTTGGGCTGTAAGCACAACCCCCACCTGTGGACGTCGGGCCCTCATACCACCCTCATGGAGTCTGTTTCTGACCGTTTGAGCAGACAGGCACATTTGTGGCCTGCTGGAGGTCATTTTGCAGGGCTCTGGCAGTGCTCCTCCTTGCACAAAGGCGGAGGTAGCGGTCCTGCTGCTGGGTTGTTGCCCTCCTACGGCCTCCTCCGCGTCTCCTGATGTACTGGCCTCCTGGTAGCACCTCCATGCTCTGGACACTACGCTGACAGACACAGCAAACCTTCTTGCCACAGCTCGCATTGATGTGTCATCCTGGATGAGCTGCACTACCTGAGCCACTTGTGTGGGTTGTAGACTCTGTCTCATGCTACCACTAGAGTGAAAGCACCGCCAGTATTCAAAAGTGACCAAAACATCAGCCAGAAAGCATAGGAACTGAGAAGTCTGTGGTCACCACCTGCAGAACCACTCCTTTAATGGGGGTGTCTTGCTAATTGCCTATAATTTCCACCTGTTGTCTATTCCATTTGCACAACATCATGTGAAATTTATTGTCAATCAGTGTTGCTTCCTAAGTGGACAGTTTGATTTCACAGAAGTGTGATTGACTTGGAGTTACATTTTATTTTTTTGAGCCGTGTACTTACCAGTACCCTGTGTCCGGGGGGTCCGACATGCCAATAAACCTGCTATCTGCCAATCACGGGAATGCCTGGAATGTTCTGATGCCGGGCATCCTGGCGGTTGGCTGAGTGGAGTGGAGGGGGTTGGGCAGGGGGATGGAGCATTGGAACTTTAAGACCAGGTTTAGCCTTTGTTCTCTCTCTTACGTCTCGGTTTCACAAGAGAAGGTCACGGCTGGCTTGTGGGGTATCTTTAGTTTATTTGACGTTGTGCTACGGCCAAACAGTAGCCTGTGTATAGCTGTGTTACTAAACCGTCAATTCGTAAACTCAACCCTCTGTCTGGACAATTGTTCCTTTATGATCTAGTCAGGTCATTATATTGGTGTCAGAAGTGATTGGACCTCCCATCCACGACAGTGCGTGTGCTTGGCCGGTGAGCGCGTTCCTGTAAGACGTAGAGTCACAAGCTAGCGCGAGGATGCGCTCTTTGAAAGGGGGGAGTAGTGTAATGACCCTGGGTTTATATTCGCGGAAATCGACTCTGCCGCACGAGCATGCTTTAGCGCACCGGACCTCGGGCTAGAAGGTCGAGGGTTCGAGACCTGCTCCCTGCTGTTTCTTTACAATACAATGGCGGAAAGCAAATTACTTTTGCTGTAAAGAGATGATGAAAAGACTCCAATCTGTCTTTATGTGATCAAATTTCTTAACTTAATTGAGCAAACTAGTAGCCTGTTGTATTGGCACCAGCGGAGAACATTGGCCATATCCCCAGTAGGTGTGCATATTCAAGGTCTTTATCATTGGGTCGGTGCCATTTTTTTTGTTTTTGTTTTTGGACAATACATTCCTCCTCCAGGTTAGATGGAAGTCATTTTCTATTTGTGTCTCCCTTTCTCGTAGGTCTATTATATGGATCAGACAACGTCATTTTTATTGATCTGTTTGGCAGTGTCAGTTGAGTAGGCTACCCTGTCATTTCTGTAGTAAAACAAAAACAATCTACTTTCACTATATGATTTTGGTAGAGTTTCCGTCCCAGACAAGTTTGAGATCGGAGACAAAATCCCAATGTCTGTTTACTCGGGGCACGCAACCGTCTCCGGCGCTTGTTTAATGTAAGCGGGACTGAGATGCAATCTGGGTGCTACCGATCTCGTCTTTAAGCAGTCCAGATATTTCCAAACTTTAGATTTTATCAGCACAATCTGCAATGCTCTTGTAGTGTGAGATGTGCAACGACAAGTTTAGCCCTTTTCCACTTGGACAAAAGGATGTGTGAGATGTGCAACGACAAGTTTAGCCCTTTTCCATTTGGACAAAAGGATGTGTGAGATGTGCAACGACAAGTTTAGCCCTTTTCCACTTGGACAAAAGGATGTGTGAGATGTGCAACGACAAGTTTAGCCCTTTTCCACTTGGACAAAAGGATGTGTGAGATGTGCAACGACAAGTTTAGCCCTTTCCCACTTGGACAAAAGGATGTGTGAGATGTGCAACGACAAGTTTAGTCCTTTCCCACTTGGACAAAAGGATGTGTGAGATGTGCAACGACAAGTTTAGCCCTTTTCCACTTGGACAAAAGGATGTGTGAGATGTGCAACGACAAGTTTAGCCCTTTCCCACTTGGACAAAAGGATGTGTGAGATGTGCAACGACAAGTTTAGCCCTTTTCCACTTGGACAAAAGGATGTGTGAGATGTGCAACGACAAGTTTAGCCCTTTCCCACTTGGACAAAAGGATGTGTGAGATGTGCAACGACAAGTTTAGCCCTTTCCCACTTGGACAAAAGGATGTGTGAGATGTGCAACGACAAGTTTAGCCCTTTTCCACTTGGACAAAAGGATGTGTGAGATGTGCAACGACAAGTTTAGCCCTTTTCCACTTGGACAAAAGGATGTGTGAGATGTGCAACGACAAGTTTAGCCCTTTTCCACTTGGACAAAAGGATGTGTGAGATGTGCAACGACAAGTTTAGCCCTTTTCCACTTGGACAAAAGGATGTGTGAGATGTGCAACGACAAGTTTAGCCCTTTCCCACTTGGACAAAAGGATGTGTGAGATGTGCAACGACAAGTTTAGCCCTTTTCCACTTGGACAAAAGGATGTGTGAGATGTGCAACGACAAGTTTAGCCCTTTCCCACTTGGACAAAAGGATGTGTGAGATGTGCAACGACAAGTTTAGCCCTTTTCCACTTGGACAAAAGGATGTGTGAGATGTGCAACGACAAGTTTAGCCCTTTCCCACTTGGACAAAAGGATGTGTGAGATGTGCAACGACAAGTTTAGCCCTTTCCCACTTGGACAAAAGGATGTGTGAGATGTGCAACGACAAGTTTAGCCCTTTTCCACTTGGACAAAAGGATGTGTGAGATGTGCAACGACAAGTTTAGCCCTTTTCCACTTGGACAAAAGGATGTGTGAGATGTGCAACGACAAGTTTAGCCCTTTTCCACTTGGACAAAAGGATGTGTGAGATGTGCAACGACAAGTTTAGCCCTTTTCCACTTGGACAAAAGGATGTGTGAGATGTGCAACGACAAGTTTAGCCCTTTTCCACTTGGACAAAAGGATGTGTGAGATGTGCAACGACAAGTTTAGCCCTTTCCCACTTGGACAAAAGGATGTGTGAGATGTGCAACGACAAGTTTAGCCCTTTCCCACTTGGACAAAAGGATGTGTGAGATGTGCAACGACAAGTTTAGCCCTTTCCCACTTGGACAAAAGGATGTGTGAGATGTGCAACGACAAGTTTAGCCCTTTCCCACTTGGACAAAAGGATGTGTGAGATGTGCAACGACAAGTTTAGCCCTTTCCCACTTGGACAAAAGGATGTGTGAGATGTGCAACGACAAGTTTAGCCCTTTCCCACTTGGACAAAAGGATGTGTGAGATGTGCAACGACAAGTTTAGCCCTTTTCCACTTGGACAAAAGGATGTGTGAGATGTGCAACGACAAGTTTAGCCCTTTTCCACTTGGACAAAAGGATGTGTGAGATGTGCAACGACAAGTTTAGCCCTTTTCCACTTGGACAAAAGGATGTGTGAGAATGCTGTTATTTTACTTTTATTTAACCTTTATTTAACCTTTATTTAACCTTTATTTAACCAAGTCAGTTGAGAACAAATTCTTATTTACATTGACAGCCTACCCAGGCCTGACCCGGGCGACACTGGGCCAATTGTGCGCCGCCCTATGGAACTCTCAATCATGGCCGGTTGTGATACAGCCTGGAATCGAAATGGGGTATGTAGTGACGCCAATAGCACGGAGATGCAGTGCCTTAGACCGCTGTGCAACTTGGGAGTTATTGACTATAGCTCAACGTTCAACACCTTAGTGCCCTCAAAGCCCATCACTGAGCTAAGGACCCTGGGACTAAACACCTCCTTCTGCAACTAGATCCTGGACTTCCTGATGTGCCGCCCCAGGTGGTGAGGGTAGGCATCAACACATCTGCCACGCTGATCTTCATCACTGGGGCTCCTTAGGGGTGTGTGCTCAGTACCCTTCTGTACTACCTGTTCACCCACGACTGCATAGCTAGGCACGACTCCAACACCATCAAGTTAGCTGATTACACAACAGTGATCAGACAGCGATGAGACGGCCTATAGGGAGTAGGTCAGAGACCTGACAGTGTGGTGCCAGGACAACAACCTCTCCCTCAATGTGATCAAGACAAAGGAGCTGATCGTGGACTATAGGACTACAGCCCCGTCCGAACAGGCCCCCATTAACATCGACGGAGCTGAAGTGGAGCGGGTCGAGAGTTTCAAGTTCATTGGTGCCGCATCACCAACAAACTATCATGGTCCAAACACACCAAGACGGTCGTGAAGAGGGCACGAAAACACCTTTTCCCCCTCAGGAGACTGAAAAGATTTGGCATGGGTCCTCATATCCACAAACAATTATACAATTGCACTATCGAGAGCGTCCTGAACGGTTGTATCACAGCCTGGTATGGCAACTGCTCGGCATAAGGTGCTACAGAGGGTAGTCCGCCCAGTAGATTATGGTGGCCAAGCTTCCTGACATCCAGGACCTACACTATTGTTCAAAAGTTTGGGGTCACTTTGAAATGTCCTTGTTCTTGAAAGAAAATCACTTTTTTTCTCCATTTGAAATATCATCAAATTGATCAGAAATACAGTGTAGACATTGTTCATGTTGTAAATGACTATTGTAGCTGGAAATGGCTGTTTTAAAATATATATTTTTATGGAATCTACCTAGTCGTATAGAGGCCCCTTATCCGCAACCACCACTCCTGTGTTCCAATGGCACATTGTGTTAGCTAATCCAAGTTTATAATTTTAAAAGGCTAATTAATCATTAGAAAACCCTTTTGAAAATGTTAGCACAGCTGAAAACTGTTGTGCTGATTTAAAGAAGCAATAAAACTGGGTTTCTTTAGACTAGTTGTGTATCTGGAGCATCAGCATTTGTGGGTTTCATTACAGGCTCAAAATGGCCAGAAACAAAGAACTTTCTTCTGAAACTCGTCAGTCTATTCTTGTTCTGAGAAATGAAGGCTATTCCATGCGAGAAATTTCCAAGAAACTGACGATCTCGTACAACGCTGTATACTACTCCCTTCACAGATTAGTGCAATCTGGCTCTAACCAGAATAGAAATTGGAGTGCGAGGCCCCGTTGCACAACTGAGCAAGAGGACAAGTACATTAGTGTCTAGTTTGAGAAACAGATGCCTCACAAGTCCTCAACTGGCAGCTTCATGAAATAGTACCCGCAAAACACCAGTCTCAACGTCAACCGTGAAGAGGAGACTCCGGGATGCTGGCCTTCTAGGCAGAGTTGCAAAGAAAAAGCCATATCTCTGTCCAGTGTCTGTTCTTTTGCCCAGATGTCTAGTGTCTGTTCTTTTGCCCAGATGTCCAGTGTCTGTTCTTTTGCCCAGATGTCCAGTGTCTGTTCTTTTGCCCAGATGTCCAGTGTCTGTTCTTTTGCCCAGATGTCCAGTGTCTGTTCTTTTGCCCAGATGTCCAGTGTCTGTTCTTTTGCCCATATTAATATTTTCTTTTTATTGACCAGTCTGAGATGGGTTTTTCATTGCAGCATCCCGAAGTCGCCTCTTCACTGTTGAAACTGGTGTGTGAACAATATGTTGGAAACTCTCTCCAGTTTCGTTTTCACCAATCCAGTGTTTTAAATGTAATGTAAGGCAGTGAATGAGTGCACATTTCAGTAGAAGGATCGAGAATTGGAACACAGCCCTAGCCTCTATGAAGGGGCAGCTGGTAACATGTCTCACTGATTGGCAGATGGCGAAAAGCCCCGTCCGAGCCGCTGGCGTCCCCCACCCCTATTGGCCGCGGGACCTGTCCATCCCAGGCTACGTGGCGAACGATAGGTCAATGCATGAGATCCTGTCCTTCCTCTTCTCTGTGTCGGGTCTCTTCCTGCTGTCCACCTGGGTCCTGACGGGCCGGAAGTGGGCCAGGGATGGCCGTGGTCAGGAGTTCGGGGTGGCCAGGCGGCTGGCTATCTGCTGGTTTGCTGTCTGTGGGTTCATCCACGGGGTCATTGAGGGATGGTTCTCTCTGTACTATGACGTCATCCCCTCAGACCAGAGCTTCCTGTCTCAGCTGTGTAAGTAGAACCTAGTGCTGGAACCCTATGGTAGAACTTCCATTCACTACTAGGACCTTGGACTCTCTAGTAGAACCTAGTAGTACTAGAACCCTCCAGTAGAACCTCCCATTATCTTCTAGAACCCTCCTACTGCAAGAAAAAGGAAATGAGAACCCACAACAAGCAGAATGTAACTAACAGAACGTTGTCTTCTCTCATTGTCCTCAGGGAAGGAGTACTCCAGAGGAGACAGCCGATATGTCATGTAAGTTTGTTTTAATTATTATTTTTACTGTCGTTTCTTTTTTTTATACTGTACAAAAATATAAATGCAACATGTCAAGTGTTGGTCTGTTTTAGCTGAGATAAAACATCCTAGAAATCATCCATACCCACAATTATTGCTCTCAAATTTTGTGCACACATTAGTGGTGTGGCATATCAATAAGCTGATTAAACAACATGATCATTACACAGGTGCACCTTGTGTGGGGGACAATGAAAGGCAACTCTAAATTGTGCAGTTTTGTCACACAACACAATGCCACAAGTTGAGGGAGCGTGCAATTGTCATGCTAACTGCAGGAATGTCCACCAGAGCATTTCATGTTCATCTCTCTACCGTAAGCCAACGTTTATTTTAGAGAATTTGTCAGTATGTCCAACTGGCCTCACAACCGCAGACCATGTATAACCACGCCAGCCCAGGATCTCCACATCCAGCTTCTTCACCTGTGGGATGGTCTGAGACGAGCCACCCGGGAAGCTGATACAACTGTGGGTTTGCACAACTGAAGCATTTCTGCACAAACTGTCAGAAACAGTCTCAGGGAAGCTCAACTGCATGCTTGTCGTCTTGACCTGACTGCAGTTCAGGGTCGTTACAGACTTCATTGGGCAAATGCTCACCTTCGATGGCCGCTGGCACACTGGAGAAGTGTACTCTAGATGGATTAATCCCGGTGTCATCTCTACCGGGCGGATGGCAGACAGTGTATGGTGTCAATGGGTGAGCGGTTTGCTGATGTCAACGTTGTGAACAAAGTTCCCCATGGTGGAGTTATGGTGTGGGCAGGCATAAGTTACGGACAACGAACGCAATTGCATTTTATCAATGGCAATTTGAATGCACAGATACCGTGACGAAATCCTGAAGCCCATTGTCATACCATTCATCTGTCGCCATCACCTCATGTTTCAGCATGATAATGGCCATTGAGCATGTTCGGGATGCTCTGGATCGAAGTGTACAACCGTGTGCTCCAGTTCCCACCAATATCCAGCAACTTCGCACAGCCTTTTGAAGAGTGGGACAACATTCCAGAATCAACAGCCTGATCAACTCTATGCAAAGGAGATGTCGCACTGCGTGAGGCAAATGGTGGTCACACCAGATACTGAGATTCTCAGATTCAGAGTGTTTAAATAATCACTTCTACAGGGTTGCAGGCGTGATTGCAGGGTACAGTGAAAATCTTAGGCTCCGAGCTCTAACATACAGGCAATAAAAGTGTGAAAATGGTTATATAAAAACTATAATAGAGAGAGCACTGTAGCAGGTGGAATGACCATGGTGGAGCGGCGTGACCATTGAGTGGGGGAATGACTGCCGGAGAGGATGGCTGCCATTTAATGGGCTCTTAACCAACTGCTATTTATTTATTTTTTTCTTTCGCATTTTTACAACTTATTTTCTACAATGTTGCTGCTACTGTACAAAAAGAGCTTCTGGACCGATTCTGATTTTTTTTCAACGCCGATACCGATTTATTGGACAACTTTTTATAAAAAAAAAAAACAATGACACAACAATACTGAATGAACACTTTTTAATTTTTTTAACTTAATATAATACATCAATAAAATCAATTTAGTCTCAAATAAATAATGGAACCTGTTCAATTTGGTTTAAATAATGCAAAAACAAAGTGTTGGAAAAGAAAGTAAAAGTGTAATATGTGCCATGTAAGAAAGCTAACGTTTAAGTTCCTTGCTCAGAACATGAGAACATATGAAAGCTGGTGGTTCCTTTTAACATATATCCTTTTAACAATATTCCCAGGTAAGAAGTTTTAGGTTGTGGTTATTATTGGATTATTTCTCTCTATACCTTTTTTGTATTTCATATACCTTTTGACTATTGGATGTTCTTATAGGCACTATAGCATTGCCAGCCTAAACTCGGGAGTTGAGAGGCTTTATGTCATAAACAGCGCAATGCTTGAAGCACAGCGAAGAGCTGCTGGCAAATGCAGGAAAGTGCTGTTTGAATGAATGCTTACGAGCCTGCCGCTGCCTACCACCACTCAGGCAGACTGCTCTCTCAAATATCAAATCATAGACTTAATTATAATATAATAACACACAGAAATACGAGCCGTAGGACATTAATATGTTCAAATCCGGAAACAAAACGTTTATTCTTTCAGTGAAATACGGAACCGTTCCATATTTTATCTAACGGGTGGCATCCCTACATCTTAATATTGCTGTTACCTTGTGCAATCTTCAATGTTATGTCATAATTTATGTACAATTCTGGCAAGTTAATTAAGGTCTTTGTTAGGGAGAAATGGTCTTCACACAGTTCGCAACGAGCCAGACGGCCCAAACTGCTGCATATACCCTGACTCTGCTTGCACAGAACGCAAGAGAAGTGACACAATTTCCTGAGTTAATATTGCCGGCAAAAAAATTATTTTAACTAAATATGCAGGTTTAAAAATATATACTTGTGTATTGATTTTAAGAATGGCATTGATTTTTATGGATGTCAGGTCCTCACCAGACATCACGGGCAACAACGTTGCCTATGGGCACAAACCCACCGTCGCTGGACCAGACAGGTCTGGAAAAAAGTGCTCTTCACTGACGAGTCGCGGTTTCGTCTCACCAGGAGTGATGGTCGGATTCGCGTTTATCGTCGATGGAATGAGCGTTACACCGAGGCCTGTACTCTGGAGCGGGATCGATTTGGAGGTGGAGGGTCTGTCATCGTCTGGGGCAGTGTGTCACAGCATCATCGGCCTGAGCTTGTTGTCATTGCAGGCAATCTCCACCCTGGGATCTCCACCCAGGGAACACATCCTCCTCCCTCATGTGGTACCCTTCCTGCAGGCTCATACTGACATGACCCTCCAGCATGACAATGCCACCAGCCATACATACTGCTCGTTCTGTGCATGATTTCCTGCAAGACAGAAATGTCAGTGTTCTGCCATGGCCAGCGAAGAGCCCTGATCTCAATCCCATTGAGCACATCTAGGACCTGTTGGATCGGAGGATGAGGGCTAGGGCCATCTCTCCCCCCCCCCAGAAATGTCCGGGAACTTGCAGGTGCCTTGGTGGAAGTGTGGGGTAACCTCTCGCAGCAAGAACTGGCAAATCTGGTGCAGTCCATGAGGAGGAGATCCTGCATTAAGTACTGCAGTGCTGGTGGCCACACCAGATACTGACTTTTGAACATTTGAGGGGGGGCTGTGATGATCTTTAAATCAAACTTTATTTGTCACATGCCCTGAACACGTGTAGTCTGTTAAATGCTTACTCACACGCCCAACAGTGCAGTTCAAGAAGAGTTAAGAAAATATTTACCAAATAAAGTCAAATATAATAAAAAGTAAGACCATAAAATAACAATAAGGCTTTTTAAAGCTTTATACAGGGGTTCCGCTACAGAGTCAGTGTGCGGGGGTACAGGTTAGTGGTAATTTGTACATGTATTTAGGGGTGAAGTGACTGCATAGATAAACAGCGAGTAGCAGCAGTGTAAAAACAAATGGAGGTGATCAGACCTACTGTCATGTCGTCAGCTAACTTGATGATGGAGTTGGAACTGTGTGAGGCCACACAGTCATGGGTATACAGAGAGTACAGGAGGGGACTGAGGACGCACCCTTGTGGGGCTCCAGTGTTGTGGAGGGGGTAATGTTGCCTACGTTCACCACCTGGGGGCGGCCCGTCAGGAAGTCCAGGACCTAGTTGCATAGGGAGGAGTTCAGATCCAGGGCTGTGAGCTTTGTAATGAGCTGATGGGACACTATGGTATTGAAGGCTGAGCTGTAGTCGATGAACAGCATCCTCACACATGCATTTTTTTTTGTCCAGGTGGGTAAGGTCATTGTTCAGTGCGTTGTCAGGTGATCTGTCCGTGTGGTAGGTGATTGGAGAGGGTGGAATGTGTCGAGGAGGTGACTGGAGAGAGTGGAATGTGTCGAGGAGGTGATTGGAGAGGGTGGAATGTGTCGAGGAGGTGACTGGAGAGAGTGGAGTGTGTCGAGGAGGTGACTGGAGAGAGTGGAGTGTGTCGAGGAGGTGACTGGAGAGAGTGGAGTGTGTCGAGGAGGTGATATGATCTTTGACCAGCCTTTCAAAGCATTACTGACACTTAAAAAAATAATAATATCCACACCCCTACTTTTTAATTTTTTTATTAAGGTACGGTGTCTGACCAACAGGTGCATATCTGTATTCCCAAAATCCATGGATTAGGGCCTAATGAATTTCTTTCAATTGACTGATTTCCTCATATGGACTGTGACTCAGTAACATCTTTGGAATTGTTACATTTTGTGTGTTTATTTTTGTTTAGTAACTGTAGTCTGAGAACAATTCAATCAACTGCTGAGTGTTCTCTCTCTCCTCCTGTTCAATCACTCTCCTCCTCCCTCTCTGTGTAGAGCTGATAACTTCACGGTGTGTATGGAGACAGTAACAGCCTGGTTCTGGGGTCCATTGAGTTTGTGGACTGTGTTTGCCTTCCTGGCCAACAAACCATGCCGCTTTGTCCTGCAACTCATGGTCTCTCTTGGTAGGTACACTGATACAGTACCGTGGGGTGGAAACCCTATGAGCTGATTCTGATCTGTCTGTTTTTAAGCCTGACATTATATTATCTTATTCCAGGTCAGGTAACCCCTGTCCTCTGTCTCCAGGTCAGCTGTATGGGGCGGTGCTGTATCTCTACACAGTTCTGTGTGTCTTAACCCCTGTCCTCTGTCTCCAGGTCAGCTGTATGGGGCGGTGCTGTATTTCTACACTGAGCACCGTGATGGGTACAGCCACAGTCAGATGGGTCATCCTCTGTACTTTTGGTTCTATTTTGTCTTCATGAACATCCTGTGGATCATCATTCCTCTGGTCCTCATACTGGATGCATGGAGACACCTGCAGCAGGCCCAGACACACACTGACCTGGCCCAGAAGGAGAAGACCAACTGATGAGCAGGGGTGGGTGGGAGAGCAGCAGAGGGGTGGGGGGCTATTAAAAAAAAAAATCAAAGTAGCTAGACGGAAGGTTGATACTTTTAACTCTGATTAATAATAGTAGTGTTTGAACTGACCAAACAAAATAATGTTGATAGATAGGCTGTATCATGTATGTGTGGTTTGTATTGAATATTTTTCATAATTTGGTGGCATTATGCAATGTGAATTTTCCCTTTTTCTAAACTGATTAAACACATGACGACGTGGTGCTTGACTCTTATCTGTTGTGTACAATGCATTCAGAAAGTATTCAGACCCCTTCCCTTTCTCAACATTTTGTTTGTTACAGCCTTATTCTAAAATGGATTGAATTGTTTTCCTCATCAATCTACATACACTACCCCATAATGACATCACACTACCCCATAATGACATCACACTACCCCATAATGACATCACACTACCCCATAATGACATCACACTACCCCATAATGACAAAGCGAAAACATGTTTTTAGAAATGTTCTGAAATGTATACATTTAAAAAAGCTGAAGATTCAATGGTCTGAAGAAATACATTTTTAACTCTTTGGCCTTAATGCCAAGTGTCACATCTGTAGGAAACCTGGCACCATGATGGTGAAGCATGGTGGTGGCTGCATCATGCTGTGGGGATGTTTTTTAGCTGCAGGGACTGGGAGACTAGTCAGGATCAAGGGAAGATGAAAGGAGCAAAGTACATCCTTGATGAAAAACTGCTTCATATCTCTCAGGGCCTCAGACTGGGGAGAAGGTTCACGTTCCAACAAGACAATGACCCTAAGCACACAGCCAAGACAACGCAGGAGTGTCTTCGGGACAAGTCTCTGAATGTCCTTGAGTGGCCCAGCCAGAGACCGGACTTGAACGTGAAAGAACATCTCTGGAGAGACCTGAAAATAGCTGTGCAGCAACGTCCCCCATCCAACCTGACAGTGCTTGAGAGACAGAGGAGAATGGGAGAAACTCCCCAAATACAGGTGTGCCAAGCTTGTAACATCACACCTAATAAGACTTGTAACATCACACCTAATAAGACCCGTAACATCATACCCAATAAGACTTGTAACATCATACCTAATCATACCTAAGACTGGAGGCTGTATTCGCTGAGGTGCTTCAGCAATACTGAGCAAAGGGTCTGAATAGTATTTCTGTTTTTTGTTTTTAATAAATTGTATAAAAACCTGTTTTTGCTCATTATGAGGTCATTATGTCTGTGGATTGAGGATTTAAAATATATATATATATATATTATAAAATAAGGCTGTAACGTAACAAAATGTGGAAAAAGTCAAGGGGTCTGAATACTTTCCGAAATGCACTGTATCTAGTTGGATATTCTATGTGCTGGTTAACTCATCATGAAAGATTGAAAAGTATAAAAGTTTGCAGGTTAGCTGTGTGGAGCTAACGATAGTGCTGCAAGGATGGAAAAGGAAAATTGTGAGAATAGACCGCTCTCTTGTTGTTGTGTGATAGTTGGTGTGTGCACCAACAACAAAAATGGAACCACCCAATATAAAATACAATATAAAAAAGTATAGTTGACAATTTACAAACAAATTATTTGAAGACATTAATACAAATATTGTATTGTATTTTTATTCAGTAATGTCAGCTATGTGACATCATCTGATTTTGAATTCAACTGTTGATCTTCACAGTGCAGCTGTAGACCTCTAATTCTTTCTCACAGTCGTTTTCAGTTGGCTATCGTCATATGTTAGCCATAGTTAAGAGGGCCGAAGGTGTCGATGAAGGGATAAATTCTATTGTCCCCAACTATTGTATGGACAATTTATTTTTTACATGGAATGGCTGGATGGAAAGGATGAAGATAGGGTTAGGGTCATCCTTCCAGCGTGGCGATCGTCACCTCCACGTTGAAATTAGCCCTTTTATACGTATGGACACCAGTCCTCACGTTGTCGGGAACACAATGTTAATTTAGTTTGGTTGTGGTCGTTCAATCATTCACAACCAGAGCTCACGCTGAGGTTGGCTTAGTTCGCTGTGAATTGGGTCACGGGGCTCTTATAGAAATATAGAAAAGGGGTTGGCTCATAATTTCCAACCGATGCCTATGTGGGCGTGGCCACTGATTGAGCATATTTTACTTATGAAATCAATTCTCTTATTTTATTAATTAAAATTACATTTAATCTCTTCACAAATAGTTTCATATTTCAACATGTAATATTGTACAACAATTCCATGTGAATCTTTCCAAGATACAGTTTATTTTTTTTTCAATTTTACCTTTATTTAACCAGGCAAGTCAGTTAAGAACACATTCTTATTTTCAATGACGGCCTGGGAACAGTGGGTTAACTGCCTGTTCAGGGGCAGAACGACAGATTTGTACCTTGTCAGCTCGGGGGTTTGAACTCGCAACCTTCCGGTTAATAGTCCAACGCTCTAACCACTAGGCTACGCTGCCGCCCCATCATAAGTAATCATGTCTCAGACGACAACTGACCTGACATCAAATCAAATTTATTTATATAGCCCTTCGTACATCAGCTGATATCTCAAAGTGCTGTACAGAAACCCAGCCTAAAACCCCAAACAGCAAGCAATGCAGGTGTAGAAGCACGGTGGCTAGGAAAAACTCACTAGAAAGGCCAAAACCTAGGAAGAAACCGAGAGAGGAACCAGGCTATGTGGGGTGGCCAGTCCTCTTCTGGCTATGCCGGGTGGAGTTTATAACAGAACATGGCCAAGATGTTCAAATGTTCATAAATGACCAGCATGGTCGAATAATAATAAGGCAGAACAGTTGAAACTGGAGCAGCAGCACGGTCAGGTGGACTGGGGACAGCAAGGAGTCATCATGTCAGATGGTCCTAGGGCTCAGGTCCTCCGAGAGAGAGAGAGAAGGAGAGAATTAGAGAACGCACACTTAGATTCACACAGGACACCGAATAGGACAGGAGAAGTACTCCAGATATAACAAACTGACCCTAGCTCCCCGACACATAAACTACTGCAGTATAAATACTGGAGGCTGAGACAGGAGGGGTCAGGAGACACTGTGGCCCCATCCGAGGACACCCCCGGACAGGGCCAAACAGGAAGGATATAACCCCACCCACTTTGCCAAAGCAAAGCCCCCACACCACTAGAGGGATATCTTCAACCACCAACTTACCATCCTGAGACAAGGCTGAGTATAGCCCACAAAGATCTCCGCCATGGCACAACCCAAGGGGGGGCGCCAACCCAGACAGGATGACCACATCAGTGAATCAACCCACTCAGGTGACGCACCCCTTCCAGGGACGACATGAGAGAGCCCCAGTAAGCCAGTGACTCAGCCCCTGTAATAGGGTTAGAGGCAGAGAATCCCAGTGGAAAGAGGGGAACCGGCCAGGCAGAGACAGCAAGGGCGGTTCGTTGCTCCAGAGCCTTTCCGTTCACCTTCCCACTCCTGGGCCAGACTACACTCAATCATATGACCCACTGAAGAGATGAGTCTTCAGTAAAGACTTAAAGGTTGAGACCGAGTTTGCGTCTCTGACATGGGTAGGCAGACCGTTCCATAAAAATTGAGCTCTATAGGAGAAAGCCCTGCCTCCAGCTGTTTGCTTAGAAATTCTAGGGACAATTAGGAGGCCTGCGTCTTATGACCGTAGCGTACGTGTAGGTATGTACGGCAGGACCAAATCAGAGAGATAGGTAGGAGCAAGCCCATGTAATACTTTGTAGGTTAGCAGTAAATCCTTGAAATCAGCCCTTGCTTTGACAGGAAGCCAGTGTAGAGAGGCTAGCACTGGAGTAATATGATCACATTTTTTGGTTCTAGTCAGGATTCTAGCAGCCGTATTTAGCACTAACAGAAGTTTATTTAGTGCTTTATCCGGGTAGCCGGAAAGTAGAGCATTGCAGTAGTCTAACCTAAAAGTGACAAAAGCATGGATTAATTTTTCTGCATCATTTTTGGAAAGAAAGTTTCTGATTTTTGCAATGTTACTTAGATGGAAAAAAGCTGTCCTTGAAATGGTCTTGATATGTTCTTCAAAAGAGAGATCAGGGTCCAGAGTAACGCCGAGGTCCTTCACAGTTTTATTTGAGACGACTGTACAACCATTAAGATTAATTGTCAGATTCAACAGAAGATCTCTTTGTTTCTTGGGACCTAGAACAAACATCTCTGTTTTGTCCGAGTTTAAAAGTAGAAAGTTTGCAGCCATCCGCTTCCTTATGTCTGAAACACATGCTTCTAGCAAGGGCAATTTTGGGGCTTCACCATGTTTCATTGAAATGTACAGCTGTGTGTCATCCGCATAGCAGTGAAAGTTTACATTATGTTTTCGAATAACATCCCCAAGAGGTAAAATATATAGTGAAAACAATAGTGGTCCTAAAACGGAACCTTGAGGAACACCAAAATTTACAGTTGATTTGTCTGAGGACAAATCATTCACAGAGACAAACTGATATCTTTCCGACAGATAAGATCTAAACCAGGCCAGAACTTGTCCGTGTAGACCAATTTGGGTTTCCAATCTCTCCAAAAGAATGTGGTGATCGATGGTATCAAAAGCAGCACTAAGGTCTAGGAGCACGAGGACAGATGCAGAGCCTCGGTCCGATGCCATTAAAATGTCATTTACCACCTTCACAAGTGCCGTCTCAGTGCTATGATGGGGTCTAAAACCAGACTGAAGCATTTCGTATACATTGTTTGTCTTCAGGAAGGCAGTGAGTTGCTGCGCAACAGCCTTTTCTAAAAGTTTTGAGAGGAATGGAAGATTCGATATAGGCCGATAGTTTTTTATATTTTCTGGGTCAAGGTTTGGCTTTTTCAAGAGAGGCTTTATTACTGCCACTTTTAGTGAGTTTGGTACACATCCGGTGGATAGAGAGCCGTTTATTATGTTCAACATAGGAGGGCCAGGCACAGGAAGCAGCTCTTTCAGTAGTTTAGTTGGAATAGGGTCCACTATGCAGCTTGAAGGTTTAGAGGCCATGATTATTTTCATCATTGTGTCAAGAGATATATTACTAAAACACTTGAGCGTCTCTCTTGATCCTAGGTCCTGGCAGAGTTGTGCAGACTCAGGACAACTGAGCTTTGAAGGAATACGCAGATTTAAAGAGGAGTCCGTAATTTGCTTTCTAATAATCATAATCTTTTCCTCAAAGAAGTTCATGAATTTATCACTGCTAAAGTGAAAGTCATCCTCTCTTGGGGAATGCTGCTTTTTAGTTAGCTTTGCAACAGTATCAAAAAGAAATTTCGGATTGTTCTTATTTTCCTCAATTAAGTTAGAAAAATAGGATGATCGAGCAGCAGTAAGGGCTCTTCGGTACTGCACGGTACTGTCTTTCCAAGCTAGTCGGAAGACTTCCAGTTTGGTGTGGCGCCATTTCCGTTCCAATTTTCTGGAAGCTTGCTTCAGAGCTCGGTATTTTCTGTGTACCAGGGAGCTAGTTTCTTATGAGAAATGTTTTTAGTTTTTAGGGGTGCAACTGCATCTAGTGTATAAGGTTAAATTGAGTTCCTCGGTTAGGTGGTTAACTGATTTTTGTCCTCTGGCGTCCTTGGGTAGACAGAGGAATCTTTGTGTTGTCTGAATTTAAAGCACGACTTTTGATGTTCCTTGGTTGGGGTCTGAGCAGATTATTTGTTGCAATTGCAAACGTAATAAAATGGTGGTCCGATAGTCCAGGATTATGAGGAACAACATTAAGATCCACAACATTTATTCCATGGGACAAAACTAGGTCCAGCGTATGACTGTGACAGTGAGTGGGTCCAGAGACATGTTGGACAAAACCCACTGAGTCGATGATGGCTCTGAAAGCCTTTTGGAGTGGGTCTGTGGACATTTCCATGTGAATATTAAAGTCACCAAAGATTTGAATATTATCTGCTATGACTACAAGGGCCGATAGGAATTCAGGGAACTCAGTGAGGAACGCTGTATATGGCCCAGGAGGCCTGTAAACATCATATTCTTTAAGTACCAACAGATACTTTCAACTGGTTGAATTACTGAAATATTGTTCCGTTCCCAACCTTTTGATGTTACCATACCCTCTCTATGATAACAAAGGGCTTTCCAAGAGTCCATTCTGTAGAGTAGAGAGAGAAAAGGGGGAAAGGTATTTGTGGGAGTCATAAACCTCACCAACAGGGTAACGTCATGACATTGTGGATTTGTTGAGTGGATGTGGCCTATATGTTTTAATACGATTCAAGATGTCGACAGGGCATTTTCGCTGAGTGTGTTGTGTCACACTGTTTGTTTGTTTCAAGTGTTACTTAGCAAAACCGTTATAAATCTCAAGTAAAGCAGTGACATCTGCTGGTTTCTACATGACGAGATAGTGCCGGTGTGGTGCCCTCCCTGAAAGCCAAGAGAGGATATGTCTGTGCTGTGACTGACTATCTAGACACGTGTGAGATAACCTCTAGATGGGCTGGGCTTCCTAACCCAGGATACCCCCGCTAGGTGGACTCGCCACCTGTGATTGGCCGGTCTGCTTGGTCCGCTGCTGCCTCACTGTGCGGTAGCCTACTGCAAGGCGACTGGGTGCATTGACCAGATCCACACACTGGGAGAAATCCCTGTCAGCACATTTCTGCAGCGGCTGTTGAACTCACAGTGTTTTAACAAAGGCTGCAACGCTCAGGCACTTGGTTTCTAACTCTACTAGACCTGTAACTCTACTAGACCTGTAACTCTACTAGACCTGTAACTCTACTAGACCTGTAACTCTACTAGACCTGTAACTCTACTAGACCTGTAACTCTACTAGACCTGTAACTCTACTAGACCTGTAACTCTACTAGACCTGTAACTCTACTAGACCTGTAGGCTACAGCTGAACATTTTTAGGGCATTTAAGGTTTCAAAAGACTGACTCAGCATATTTTTATTTGTTTTTGTTTTAGTTAATTGTTTGATTCAGTGCTTAAAATGGGTATTTTTGTACAAATGGTTTTAATTGCTGCCTACATGGGTTATGGCTCATTGTATAGTCTAAATGATCAAAAACAATCTCATCTCCCTGACCCAGAGATACTGCTAAACCCTACTTTATCTGATGGTATAGCAGCTGTAGTCTGTCAGAGGGATCTGATTGTGTTACCATTTGACTCCTACTGAGACATGCTTATAAAACCTTCTCATCTAAAGGGTTTGGTCTGGCTAAAAACTGTGTTTGTTGTATCAGATGATGGTAGTTTGGATTTTTTATGTCATCTAAGTGCAGAGTGGTTTTAAGAAGTAACAAATCAATGTGTTTTATTATTCTTCTGTTTATGGTGTCAGGAAACATTCACCCAAACCCAGGCCCATTGGCTATGGTTCAGGAAACATTCACCCAAACCCAGGCCCATTGGCTACGGTTCAGGAAACATTCACCCAGACCCAGGCTCATTGGCTACGGTTCAGGAAACATTCACCCAAACCCAGGCTCATTGGCTACGGTTCAGGAAACATTCACCCAAACCCAGGCTCATTGGCTATGGTTCAGGAAACATTCACCCAAAACCAGGCCCATTGGCTATGGTTCAGGAAACATTCACCCAAACCCAGGCCCATTGGCTATGGATCAGGAAACATTCACCCAGACCCAGGCTCATTGGCTACGGTTCAGGAAACATTCACCCAAACCCTGGCCCATTGGCTATGGTTCAGGAAACATTCAACCAAATCCAGGCCCATTGGCTGTGGTTCAGGAAACATTCAACCAAACCCAGGCCCATTGGCTATGGTTATCTCCAAACTCAGAGGCCATATGAGGACTGTGCAATACAATGAATTTGACTCAAATTATAAATGCAGTCACAAGACTCAATCCAAAAGTCAACACTTATTGATGTTATTCTAACTAAAAATCCACATAGATACTCAGCAGTTTGTGTTTTAAGTGATTAAAGTGATCATTGTGCAGTTGCTTGCATTAGAGACACCAAAATCCCCAAAGTGCCCTCTCGGTTCATTCTTATTTTTCAGAGTAAATAACTCAAGGACACTGGAGAAGCTTTAACCAAGTTTAATTATTTCCAAAGGTTCTGTACAGCTGTAATCAGACAACTAAACATTTCTCCCATCCAGATATATATATCCCACTTAAAACACTCCTCCTTCTCTCCAATCCTTACATTTTATGGTTTTACAGGAAGCGAGTAAGCCCCTATTTATAAACATTTATTACTCCCTTAAGAGAATCTGTCCTCACCTCCTGACCTCAACCCCTCCTTCACCTAATCCACAGATGTCCATCTGTCTCCCCTGTATCAGCACGTTGCTCTCCTCTTGTCACCCAACACATTCCGCAGCTATCTGTCTTTCTACAGAGACCCAGTCTCTTTCACTCCTTAATATACTATGCGTCTGATCTATCATGTCTTTAATATCTCAATGTTCAAAATGTCAAATCCAACAATAGTCAAACAGAATTTTAGGCAGTTCTGTGAGCAGACATTCCTGCATGAACTTTATGCAACTGGGATAGGAGTGCCCTTATTCCAGATATCGAAGAGGCATTCTCCTATTTTCATTCTGTTTTCTACTATCTATGATGCCCCTCTCAAAAAGTACCGGGTAAGAGGTAGAGACAATCCCTGGTTTACAGGGGAATTATCTGATTTGATCCAGAAATACACAATGGGCCAAAGCCAGAAAGGGTAATTCCCAGACTGAACAGCAGTTATTCAGGGCACTGAGAAATAAGTGCATCTTGTTAATACGGAAATGCAAATCTAGTTTCTGTTACAGAGGCTAACCACAATAACCCAACGAAATTATGGAAAACCATTAAATCTATGAATGCTAACACAAACTCCTCTGGTTTCTGTTGAAATTGACCTCAAATTAAATGGATGTGACTGACAAGTATAAACTGCTTGACATGTTTAATGAGCATTTTGCTAAAGATTTGCATTTATTTGATAATGAACTCCTTCCTAACATTTCGAATGAGGCTGTGAATGAAACTGCCGCATACGGGCCTATGGTTCATCTATTTCATTTTACCGAGATTGAGCTTTCAGAAATTTATAAAAATTAATAAAAATGTTTTGGAAAACCTGGTGAACTCACAGTTTAAAGACTTTCTTTATAATAACTCAGTTTTATCTCAATTCCAGTCAGGTTTTAGAGCCAAGCATAGTACAATTACTGTTGTAATGTTGTAGGTGATATTCTACATGCTCAGGACAAGACTAAATCACTGTTTCACTTTTTATTGACTTGAAGTTTTTCAACACTGTTGACCATGCCCTGCTGTTGTTTTGACTAAAAAAGGTTGGTTTAAGTGTTGGTGCATTGGATTTGTTTCAAAATGACCTTTCTGACAGAACACAGTGTGTAGCACAGGAGGGTATGAATCTGAGTTTAGAAGGCTTACAAATGGATCAATTTTAGGTTACATCCTTTTTACACAGGATATAAATGATAATGGGTAAGAAATCTCCATCTGTATGCTGATGACACATTTATTTATTGTAGCGCATCTAATATTGAGAAGGCTTTTCAGGACAGTTGGCTTTTTCTTTGTTGTAATTATAGTTTTTATAGTTTCACGATATAACAACAATTCAATGGAATTATATTTAGCATTAAACATAAACTTGACAGACATGAATATACAGTGCACCCAGGAAGCACCCATCGTGCTCTAGTGACCCCTGTGGCGGGCCCGGGCGCATGCACGCTGACATGGTCGACAGGTGTATGGTGTTTCCTCCGAAACATTGGTGCGGCTGGCTTACGGGTTAAGCAGGCATTGTGTCAAGAAGCAGTGCGGCTTGGTTGGGTCGTGTTTCGGAGGACGCATTGCTCTCGACCCTCGCCCTCGTCCATATGGGAGTTGCAGCGATGAGACAAGACTGTAACTACCAATTGGATACCACGAAATTGGGGAGAAAAAGAGGTAAAAAAAAGAAGAAGAAAGAAACAAACTTGTAATTTTTCACCCACACCCCCCCCCTCCCCATAACAACTATTACAACAAAAGGAAAAACCATCCAACTACCTACCTACCAACTCCCCAGACTGTATTTAATTATTCATTTGCACACACTGTATATATACTTTTTTTTCTACAGTATGTTTGTTTATTCCATGTGTAACTTGTTGTATGTGTCGAACTGCTTTGCTATATCTTGGCCAGGCCGCAGTTGTAAATGAGAACTTGTTCTCAACTAGCCTACCTGGTTAAATAAAGGTGTTCTCAACTAGCCTACCTGGTTAAATAAAGGTGTTCTCAACTAGCCTACCTGGTTAAATAAAGGTGTTCTCAACTAGCCTACCTGGTTAAATAAAGGTGTTCTCAACTAGCCTACCTGGTTAAATAAAGGTGTTCTCAACTAGCCTACCTGGTTAAATAAAGGTGTTCTCAACTAGCCTACCTGGTTAAATAAAGGTGTTCTCAACTAGCCTACCTGGTTAAATAAAGGTGTTCTCAACTAGCCTACCTGGTTAAATAATGGTGTTCTCAACTAGCCTACCTGGTTAAATAAAGGTGTTCTCAACTAGCCTACCTGGTTAAATAAAGGTGTTCTCAACTAGCCTACCTGGTTAAATAAAGGTGTTCTCAACTAGCCTACCTGGTTAAATAAAGGTGTTCTCAACTAGCCTACCTGGTTAAATAAAGGTGTTCTCAACTAGCCTACCTGGTTAAATAAAGGTGTTCTCAACTAGCCTACCTGGTTAAATAAAGGTGTTCTCAACTAGCCTACCTGGTTAAATAAAGGTGTTCTCAACTAGCCTACCTGGTTAAATAATGGTGTTCTCAACTAGCCTACCTGGTTAAATAAAGGTGTTCTCAACTAGCCTACCTGGTTAAATAAAGGTGTTCTCAACTAGCCTACCTGGTTAAATAAAGGTGTTCTCAACTAGCCTACCTGGTTAAATAAAGGTGTTCTCAACTAGCCTACCTGGTTAAATAAAGGTGTTCTCAACTAGCCTACCTGGTTAAATAAAGGTGTTCTCAACTAGCCTAACTGGTTAAATAAAGGTGTTCTCAACTAGCCTACCTGGTTAAATAAAGGTGTTCTCAACTAGCCTACCTGGTTAAATAATGGTGTTCTCAACTAGCCTACCTGGTTAAATAAAGGTGTTCTCAACTAGCCTACCTGGTTAAATAAAGGTATTCTCAACTAGCCTACCTGGTTAAATAAAGGTGTTCTCAACTAGCCTACCTGGTTAAATAATGGTGTTCTCAACTAGCCTACCTGGTTAAATAAAGGTGTTCTCAACTAGCCTACCTGGTTAAATAAAGGTGTTCTCAACTAGCCTACCTGGTTAAATAAAGGTGTTCTCAACTAGCCTACCTGGTTAAATAAAGGTGTTCTCAACTAGCCTACCTGGTTAAATAAAGGTGTTCTCAACTAGCCTACCTGGTTAAATAAAGGTGCTCTCAACTAGCCTCCCTGGTTAAATAAAGGTGTTCTCAACTAGCCTACCTGGTTAAATAAAGGTGTTCTCAACTGGCCTACCTGGTTAAATAAAGGTGTTCTCAACCAGCCTACCTGGTTAAATAAAGGTGTTCTCAACTAGCCTACCTGGTTAAATAAAGGTGTTCTCAACTGGCCTACCTGGTTAAATAAAGGTGTTCTCAACCAGCCTACCTGGTTAAATAAAGGTGTTCTCAACTAGCCTACCTGGTTAAATAAAGGTGTTCTCAACTGGCCTACCTGGTTAAATAAAGGTGTTCTCAACTAACCTACCTGGTTAAATAAAGGTGTTCTCAACTAGCCTACCTGGTTAAATAAAGGTGTTCTCAACTGGCCTACCTGGTTAAATAAAGGTGTTCTCAACTAGCCTACCTGGTTAAATAAAGGTGTTCTCAACTAGCCTACCTGGTTAAATAAAGGTGTTCTCAACTAGCCTACCTGGTTAAATAAAGGTGTTCTCAACCAGCCTACCTGGTTAAATAAAGGTGTTCTCAACCAGCCTACCTGGTTAAATAAAGGTGTTCTCAACTAGCCTACCTGGTTAAATAAAGGTGTTCTCAACTAGCCTACCTGGTTAAATAAAGGTGTTCTCAACTAGTCTACCTGGTTAAATAAAGGTGTTCTCAACTAGCCTACCTGGTTAAATAAAGGTGTTCTCAACTAGCCTACCTGGTTAAATAAAGGGGAAATAAATAATAAATGAAATAAAAACATACAGTTAATAACACAAAGAGAAAAGGATACAGTGTGTGCAAGTTAGGTAAGATAAGGGAGGGAGGCAATAAATAGGCCATAGTGGCAAAATAATTACAATTTAGCAGTCGGCCCGAGAATTGAACCCTGT
The DNA here is from genome assembly GCF_002021735.2 of Oncorhynchus kisutch. NCBI lineage: Eukaryota > Metazoa > Chordata > Actinopteri > Salmoniformes > Salmonidae > Oncorhynchus > Oncorhynchus kisutch. The sequence goes on from NC_034190.2 coordinate 88,668,576, forward strand.
GTCACCCCCATAGAGACGGCCAGAAGTCCGGACAACAGGCCCTCCGATTTGACACACTGAACTCTGTCTGAGAAGTAGTTGGTGAACCAGGTAAGGCAGTCATTTGAGAAACTAAGGTTGTTGAGTCTGCCGATAAGAATGTGGTGATTGACAGAGTCGAAAGCCTCGGCCAGGTCGATGAATACAGCTGCACAGCATTGTCTCTGATTGATGGCGGTTATGATATCGTTTAGGACCTTGAGCATGGCTGAGGTGCACCCAATACCAGCTCAGAAACCAGATTGCATAGCGGAGAAGGTACGGTGGGATTCAAAATGGTCGGTGATCCATTTGTTAACTTTGCGTTCTAAGACCTTAGAAAGGCAGGGTAGGATATAGGTATGTAGCAGTTTGGGTCTAGAGTGTTTCCCCCTTTGAAGAGGATGACCGCAGCAGCTTTCCAATCTTTGGGGATCTCAGACGATACGAGAGATGGAACAAGCTAGTAAAAGCGGTTACAACAATTTCGAAAGAGAGGGTTCAGATTGTCTAGCCCTGCTGATTTGTAGGGGTCCAGATTTTGCAGCTCTTTCAGAACATCAGCTATCTGGATTTGGGTGAAGGAGAAATGGGGAGGCTTGGGTGAGTTACTGTGGAAGGTGCAGGGGTGTTGACCAGGGTAGGGGTGGCCAGGTGTAAAGCATGGCCAGCCGTAGAACAATGCTTATTGAAATTCTCAATTATAGTGGATTTATCTGTGGTGACAGTGTTTCCTAGCCTCAGTGCAGCTAGTAGGGTGGTGCTCTTATTCTCCATGGATATGACTCTGTCCCAGAACTTTTTGGAATTTGTGCTGCAGGATGCAAATTTCTGTTTGAAAAAGCTAGCCTTTGTTTTCCTAACTGCCTGTGTACATTGGTTCCCAACTTCCCTGAAAAGTCGCAAGCAATGAGGCAGTGATTGCTGTGATTCGAGTGCAGGTGTATTTGGAGTGCAGGTTGGTTAGGATGATATCTATGAGGGTGCCTGTGTTTACCGATTTGGGTTTGTACCTGGTAGATTCATTGATAATTTGTGTGAGATTGAGGGCATCACACTTAGATTGTAGGATGGCCTGGGTGCTAAGCATGTCCCATTTTAGGTCACCTAACAGCACGAGCTCTGAAGAGAGATGAGGGGCAATCAATTCACATATGGTGTCCAGGGCACAGCTGGGGGCAGAGGGTGGTCTATAGCAAGCGGCAATGGTGAGAGACTTGTTTCTGGAAAGGTGGATTTTTAAAAGTAGAAGTTCAAATGGTTTGGGCACAGACCTGGATAGTAAGACAGAACTCTGCAGGCTATCTCTGAAGTAGATTGCAACTCCGCCCCCTTTGGTAGTCCTATCTTGTCGGAAAATGTTATAGTTAGGGATGGACATTTCAGGGTTTTTGGTGGCCTTCCTAAGCTAGGATTCAGACACGGCTAGGACATCCGGGTTGGCAGAGTGTGCTAAAGCAGTGAATAAAACAAACTTAGGGAGGAGGCTTCTAATAACATGCATGAAACCAAGGCTGTTACGATTACAGAAGTCAACAAATGAGAGGGCCTGGGGAATGGGAGTGGAGCTAGGCACTACAGGGCCTGGATTAAACTCTACATCACCAGAGGAGAAGAGGAGGAGTAGGATAAGGGCTATAAGAACTGGTCTTGTAGTACGTTCGGGGCAGAGTAAAAGGGGCAGGTTTCTGGGCACGGTAGAATAGATTCAATGCATAATGTACAGACAAAGGTATGGTAGGATGTAAATACAGTGGAGGTAAACCTATGCATTGAGTGACGATGAGAGAGGCATTGTCTCTAGAGACAATCATACCAGGTGAGGTCACCGCATGTGTGGTGAGTGGGACAAGAAGGTTAGCTAAGGCATATTGAGCAGGGCTGGAGGCTCTACAGTGAAATAAGACAATAATCACTAACCAAAACAGCAATGAACAAGGCATATTGATATGAGGGAGAGGCATGCGTAGCCAAGTGATCATTGGGTCCAATGAGTCGCTGGACGGGCTGGAGACACGGCGATTCAGACAGCTAGCGGGCCGGGGATAGCAGGCTAGGAGAAGGGCCTTAGAGGGACGTCGTGACGGAAGAAGTCTGTTGTAGCCCCCTCATGCGGTTACTTCGGCAGACCAGTCCTGATGGATCAGCAGGTGTCCGTGTAGTAAAAGGGTCCAGGCCAATTGTCAAAATAGGAATAGCAGCCCAAGAAATTGACTGATGGACCACTTCAGCTAACAGTCCGGTATGCTCTGGATAGCTAGCGGGCCGCAGCTAGCAGGCTAGCAGATGGGCAGTCAGGGGATGTCGCGACAAAGGAGCCAGTTGAAAATCCCCCTCGGGTGGATTACGTTGGTAGTCCAGTCGTGATGGATTGGCGGGACTCCTTATCGGCAATAAAGGGGTAAAGGCCAATTGGCAAAATAGGTATTGTAGCCCAAGGAGTGGCTGATGGTCCTCTTCAGCTAGTCGAGAGATGGGCCTAGCATAGGCTAGCTCAAGGCTAATTGGGGCTTGCTTCGGGACAGGGACGTTAGCCAGGAGAAGCCAATCGGATAGCAGCTAACTAGCGGTGATCCAGGTGAAGAGGTTCAGATCTTTCGTTAGGAATCCGGTGATATGGAGAAAAAGGAGTCCGATAAGATCTGGGTTGAAACGCGCTGTACAGACTGGCAAGAGTTGTCCTGGCTAAAGGTTAGCTGATGACCGCTAGCAGTGGCTAGCTGACTACTAGCTAGTAGTTTGTTAGCTGGGGGTTCCGGTTCTGAGGTAAAGAAAAAGCAGATCCATACCATATTGGGTGAGGCGGTTTGGAGGAGAGTATGTTGAAGTTGGGATTAAGAAAAATATTTGAAAAATATATGCGAAGAAAAAAAAAAAAGATAATAAATATATAACAAGATATGTACACGGGACATGACAAGACTAAGACAAAATACGTCTGATTGCTATGCCATCTTTTACATCATGACGGAGCACCTTGCCATAAGGAAAAAGTGATAACTAAGTGGCTCGGGTCCATGTTCAGGAAACTCCCCCGACCTTAATCCCATTGAGAACTTCTGGTCAATCCTCAAAAGGCAGGTGGACAAACAAAACCCCACAAATTCTGACAAACTCCAAGCATTGATTATGCAAGAATGGGCTGCCACCAGTGTGTGGCCCAGAAGTTAATTATCAGCATGCCAGGGCGGATTGCAGAGGTCTTGAAAAAGAAGGGTCAACACTGCAAATATTGACTCTTTGCATAAACTTCATGTAATTGTCAATAAAAGCCTTTGACACTTATGAAATGCTTGTAATTATACTTCAGTATTCTATAGGAACATCTGACAAAAATATCTAAAGACACTGAAGCAGCAAACATTGTGAAAATTTATATTTGTGTCATTCTCAAAACTTTTTGCCACGACTGTATGTAAACTTCCAACTTCAACTGTATAAGCGGTATGTGGTAATTCGCATAGGATTTCTATCTTGACACTTATATCAGAATGTACTGAGAATTTGTTGTTTTGTCCTACCTTAACATACAATCTCTAAACTGGAGATAGCTCCAAAATTCTGTAAATTATACTTGGACCTTAGTTCTTCAAATGAGGTTAAAGTGTTTTCTTGATACAGACCACCAATCTTTCGAGAAAACCAAGTGTCCCTCTATTTTCAATATATTGTGGTTCCATAACGAAGCAGAGGTTACCAAGAAAGGTGAAGATCTCTCGCTCTCTTATGAATCTGGCTCCATATATTTTTAGTATGGGACATTATTGGATGTCCCACCTTTTGTTGACTCAAATAATCTGATGCTCCAAATGGGGTATTAAGTTCCTCCACCCAAATTGGCCTATTAGAGTTCTCAGTAAAGAGCCTATTTGGGCAGCTACAAAGGCTTCCTGACATAATTGCATGTTCGGGAGCTTTAATCCTCCGTTCTTAGTCCTTGCCTGTAATCGCACTAGTTTCATCCTTCCCTTTTTACCGGCCTAAACAAACTCAGTAATAATTTTGTCTATGGAATTAAAAGTGGTATTATGTTGATGACGTAATTCAGTTTAGGACCATCTTTATAACCTGTATCCTATAATGAGATTTGTAGTTTATCCCAGCTCTTAAACTGGAGTTGAATTTTGTTCAATAGTGGGTCAAGGTTTTCAGAAATCATGTTCTCTAGACCAGGATTTAAAGTGATCCCCAAATACCTCAAGTTTACCATTGAAAACCTCCAGCTGAGGTCATTTCTCAGACAATGTTTTGACAGGGGCACTACTTCAGATTTGGTCCAGATTTGGTCTATTGTACGCTTGTTTACTCCATGTGTTTACTCCATGTGTTTACTCCATGTGTTTACTCCATGTGTAACTCTGTGTTGTTGTTTCTGTCGCACTGCTTTGCTTTATCTTTGCCGGGTCGCAGTTGTAAATAAGAACTTGTTCTCAACTGGCCTACCTGGTTAAAAAAAGGTGATTTATTTATATTTTTTTATCTCTGAGAATGTATTTCCAAGGTCCAGTAAAGGTGGTAAGGAAAGGTAAGGGAGTCTGATATGAGTAGGAATATGTTATCTGCATAAAGCAGTAGTTCAATCTCCCTACCTCGGAGAATTAACTCCTTTGATTGACTGATGTAGCCTAATGGCTTCGGCTAATGGTTCTAATGCTATAATAAATAGGAGGGGCGAGAGACCTTGGTTCGTGCCTCGTACTACTGAAAATGGAGATGATCGTGGTCCATTAGTGAGTACTACGGATTTGGGGTCGTTGTACATAAGTTTAATAATATTCTGAAAGCCCTGTCCAAATCCAAATGTATTTAAAGTATAATGCAGATAGTCCCAGCCCACCCTATCAAAGGCTTTCTCTGCGTCTAGGGATAAGGCTGCCACTGACGTATCCAACTCTGTAGCCTTCCAGATGACATGCAGGAGTCTAAGATTATCAGATGAAGCTGCCTTCCACAAATCCCACCTGATCTGGATTTAATGATTTTCTTAATGGTTTGATTCACCCTCATGGCCCGAAGTTTTTTAAACATTACTCATGGGAATCCTTTCCCTTTCTGAGGATTATGGTGATTACTGCATCACTCATAGAAGGTGGGAGCTCACCTGTGTCGATCGAGGTGTTAAATGATTTCAATATCTCAGGGCTAAGCTGCTCTGCAATTTTTTATAGAAATCACTGGGTATCCCATCCAACCCTGGAGTTTTAATACTGGGTGCTTGTCTTATAGTTTCTGTCAATTCCTCCAAAGTAATAGGGCGGTCAAGCCAATTCCTGTCTTCCTCGGTTAGTTTAGGAAGGTTCCGATTCTGAAAGAATTCCTCTGTTAGTTTAGGAAGGTTCAGATTCTGAAAGATTTCCTCTGTTAGTTTAGGAAGGTTCAGATTCTGAAAGATTTCCTCTGTTAGTTTAGGAAGGTTCAGATTCTGAAATAATTCCTCTGTTAGTTTAAGAAGGTTCAGATTCTGAAAGAATTCCTCTGTTAGTTTAGGAAGGTTCAGATTCTGAAAGATTTCCTCTGTTAGTTTAGGAAGGTTCAGATTCTGAAAGAATTCCTCTGTTAGTTTAGGAAGGTTCAGATTCTGAAAGAATTCCTCTGTTAGTTTAGGAAGGTTCAGATTCTGAAAGAATTCCTCTGCTTTCTGCATATCTAAAGGACCTTCTGAAGTATAAAGTTCCTAATAGATGTCTCAAAGTATATTGTTCTATTCTTTATGGTTGGTAATCAGCTTGCCTGTCTTATTTCTGATTCCACTTTCTTGCCGATTTGTTTCTCTAGATTTCAATTGACTGGCAGTTTTCCTACCTTTTCACCTGATTCGTACCATCTCTGCTTCAGCCTGTACAGGGAATATTCCGCTTTTTTACTGAATAAAGTATTCAGCTCATATTTGTTTTTTGTCAGATTTTCCAGAGAAATGTTGTTGGACCAATATTCCCTCTCCAGCATTTTGAGCTCTGTTCAAGTTTATCAATTTTCTGTTTATCTAATTTCTTAATAGTAGCTGATCGTTGCATCATCACTCCTCGTATGGAAGCTTTAAAAGCTTCCCAGACATGTACCCGGTTTGCGCTATTGTTTTTATTTTCAAGAATATCATAATGTTTTAAGGAATTCACAAAAGCCTTGTCTTGTAAGAAGCCGGTGTTCATTCACCAACGTTTACATGTTTCTCTTTCTTCTCCTACATTCAGATCAATGGGTGTGAAACCTGTCATAGCTATTGTGCCCACGTTGCACCCACTTTATCTATGATCAGAAAGTAGTTGATGCGTGAATTAACAGTGTGCCATATATATCATAGAGATGGCATAGATCAACCAAAAACATTGAACATACTGTAAAGACAGGCTGATCATTATTCTCGCAAAGAGAAGAGATTACCTTTCTCGTGTAGACTGATATATTAACCGTCTAATTCCAAAAGACAGGAATGTAAACTGAGGTCAAACACAAAAAGGAGACCAGTATAGGTCATAAAAATGATAAAATAAAATAAGCTGACTAACACTTTGGGTTGTTGTTGAAGGAATTCTAAATTCCTCTGTTTTATTTCCTAATCAAAATCAAACACTCTGTCAATGCATTCGAAGGGTTTGTAAGACCCGATATTTTATAAGAATGGACAGAGCCCCGGTCTTAAAAGTCAGGTAACAGCGTTTAATTCAAGAGAGTACTCAGTTCATACACATTTTGCCACAGGTTATAAACTGAAAATGACATCAGCGTTTTCTCAATGTTCTGTCTCTTCTTGACACTGGTAGAAAGGCTCTATAGATCTCAAGCCTTCCCTCCTTGCCTAAAGCCAAGGTCAGTCAGTGTAGATTAGCATTCTAGACAGTCTGGAGATAGTCCGTCCCTGCCATCTGGAGATAGTTCATTCATTTGTACAAAGGAACAGACCGTCATTGTACTAAACTCCTGACTACATTATATTCAATACTGAGAGCAACAGAGAAAATTCATCATGTACAGTAACATAAGTCTTTTAATTCATCCTGATTGAAATGTATACATAATTAGTCATTATAGATGAAAATTCCCTTAACAGTTGTACCCGTCATGCATGGCCCCAACACACCCGTTGTGGCCAATATTGACCCACTTTTGCTGTTATTTGAGTAAAAACTTAAGATAACATATATATGTTTATCCCCACTATAACCATAATACAGAATGATATGTTTGGACTATAATCCTGCTTAATCTAGTACAATAATGATGTCATCTGTAAACTCAAAAGATAAATTATAGGCAGCATTTGTAGCATAAACACTCAATGAGACTGTTACTCACAACATGGGGAGTTATATCACCCTAGAGAAAAATATTAGTCCATCCATGATTGACCACTGACACCATGAAGATCTTCTCAATTTGTTCGGGCTCATTGATGTCCATGACACTTCTTTGCCTCCTTTGGGTCTGTGAAACAACATAGTGATCCTCTCAAAGTAACCCAGAACAGGGCAGGATATTGCGACGAGTATTTCAGTCCCGTTTCATTCATCCTCACCTCCGTGAACGCATTTCTTGTGTCCTGAACCTCCTTGGAAATGTCAGGGAAAAACTCCACCTTCGTCCCTTTTCAGTGAAAAGTCCTAAGCTCTTTTGCTCTGAGCACTACCTTCTCCCTGTTGGTGAGAATTTAACCAGGCCTTTCATCAGGATAGGCCTGGGGTTGCGTGGGGCTGGTCCTGGACACAGCGTCGTCTTAAGGATTTCACCAGGATAGGCTGGGGGTTGCGTGGGACTGTTCCTGGGCGCAGTGTCATCGTAAGGATTTCACCAGGATAGGCCGGGGGTTGTGTGGGGCAGTGGCCCAGTGTCGTCGGTGTCCGATGTGTTCTTTCGATTGTCATAGTGTTAACGTCCTGTGTTATCAAATACGTTGCATAAAATGTCTTTCACACAATCTTCCTTATTTATGTGGATTTCAGGAACCCCTCTGATATGAAGTGTATTTCTCCAACTGTAATTTTCCTTGTACTCAATATTTTTCGATCATATAATTTTTTCAACAGTGCTGTTTCGGCGGGTGTTCTTGTCCTCCCAGGTTGCAATCTTCTGGATGTGTAACTTGGTTGTAAAGAGTGTCCACGTTTGTTTGTGTTCAGTGCACCCATTATATGTTTTATTTCTGCCACATCTTCGCCCACTTTCGCAATTTTTTCTTCCAGATTTTTGTTCATTTTGCCAATTTAATTTAGAATTGGGTGATCAGGCTGTTCTTTTACGCCATTTTCCTTGCTTGCAGCAGCTGTAGGTAGAGACAACATTTTCGTGTTTTTCGTCAAAAGTGTCTGCTTTTATGCGTTTCTAAGTCGGTTTTCCATGTAACCGATATTTTGGACAATTAGTTAAAATGTGTATCTCTGCATTAATTAGTTAGAATAATTAGTTAGAATATAGTTGGAGCTACACAACCTCTTTAGCTGCTCCTCACCACTTCGTTGCCGGAAGTCCTTACAGTTGGCTTATGATGTTATTCTAAAGCATCTTTTCCAATTGAAACTTGTGCTTAATGCAAGGAAAACAAAATGTATGGTTTTCTCTTCCCTCAATGTAAACAGATGGAGTCACTTGCAGATTTTAACTATAAAAGGCCAGCAAATTGATAGGGTCACCTCCTGTCATGACCGTCGTATGAATAATTGGACCAAGGCGCAGCGTGAATAGAGTTCAACATTTTAATGATAGTGAAACTTCAAAAACAACAAAGATATAACAATCGTGAAATACGTAGCGCACATAAGCAATCACACAAAACAATATCCCACATAGCAGGTGGGAAAAAGGACACACTAAGTATGATCCCCAATAGAGGTAACGATTATCAGCTGAATCCAGTTGGGAGCCATACACACACACCAACATAGAAATATAATACCTAGAAACACTCCTAGTCATGCCCTGACCTATTAGTACAGTACCCCCCCCCCAAAGGTGTGGACGCCAACCGCAAAACCTGAAACTAGATGGGGACGTAGCACCTGCTCAGACCGTGGATCCGGCCATGGAGCCGGGCTGAACGCCGTGCCCTGGAAGGCGCATTGGAAGGCTCCGGCCATGGCACCGGCACAGGAAGCTCCGGGCCGTGGACCGTCACTGGAAGGTCCGGGGCCGTGGACCGTCACTGGAGGCTCTGGACTGTGAACCGTCACTGGAGGCTCTGGACTCTGAACCGTCGCTGGAGACGTCTGACTGTAAACACGCACTGGAGGACGAGTGCGGGGAGCCGGCACAGGTTGCACCGGGCTGAGAATGCGCTCTTTAGAGTGATTGCGCTGCAGAATACACCTAACTAATATCGCTCTCCTATCTCCCTCTTCACACTGCTCCATCGACTCCCCGACGGTCTCTGGCTCTCTCCTCGGCTCGACCGACCGCCCTTTGTGCCCCCACCCAAAAAGAATCATGGGGTTTCTGTGGCCGCGGACCCCAGGGTCGTCGCTGTGCTCCTATACTCCTTGACGACTCCCGCCAAGGAAGGGTCTCGCATCCACTCATTATTTTCTCCCATGTCCAGCTCTCCTTTTCCTCCATGGACGCTGGTTGGTCCTGTAGTGGTGGGATATTCTGTCACGTTCGTAATAATGAGTGGACCAAAGCGCAGCGTGAGTAGAGTTGCACATATTTATAGAGGTGAAACTTCAAACAACAAATAAATAAACAAAATGTGCAGTTCGTAGCGCACATAGCACTAAACAAAAACAATATTCCACAACAGGTGGGAAAAGGACCACACTAAGGATGATCCCCAACTGGAGGCAACAAACATCAGCTGCCTCCAATTGGGAACCATACTCACACCAACATAGAAATGAAAGACTAGAACACCCCCTAGTCACGCCCTGACCGAAAAAAACATATAGAACGCCGAAGGGGCACTCTATGGTGGGCGTGACATATAACCAGCTAGGTTCCAGTCATTAATGATAGCCAGTTAGATTCCAGTCTTCCAGGAGAACCAGCTAGCTTCCAGTCCTTAATTAGAACCAGCTAGGTTCCAGTCCTCCAGTAGAACCAGCTGGGTTCTAGTTCTTCAGGAGAACCAGCTAGGTTCCAGTCATCCAAAATAACCAGCTACGTTCCAGTCCTCCAGTTGAACCAGCTAGGTTCCACTCCTCCACTAGAACCAGCTAGGTTCTACTCCTCCACTAGAACCAGCTAGGTTCTAATTCTTCAGGAGAACCAGCTAGGTTACAGTTATCCAAAATAACCAGCTAGGGTCCAGTCCTCCAGTTGAACCAGCTAGGTTCCAGTCCTTAATTAGAACCAGCTAACTTCCAGTCCTCCAGTAGAACCAGCTAGTTGCCAGTACTCCAGTAGAACCAGCTAGTTGCCAGTACTCCAGTAGAACCAGCTAGGTTTCAGTCATTCAAGAGGACCAGCTAGGTTCCAGTCATCCAAGAGACCCAGCTAGATTCCAGTATTCCAAGAGACCCAGCTAGGTTCCAGTCATCCAAGAGAACCAGCTAGGTTCCTGTCCTACTGGAGAAGCAGCTAATTTCCAGTCATCCAGTCATCCAAGAGATCCAGCTAGATTCCAGTATTTAAATATAACCAGATGGGTTCCAGTCCTCCCGGAGAAACATATAGGTTCCAGTTCTTAATTTGAACCAGCTGGATCCAGACCTTCAGTAGAACCAGCCAACTTTCAGTCCTCCAGGAGAACCAGCTAGGTCCCATTCCTACCAGGAAAACCAGCTAGGTTCCAGTCCTCCAGCAGAACCAGCTACATTCCAGTCCTCCAGGAGAACAAGGTAGGTTCAGGTGTTGGATAGTTCTAACTAGTTTCCAGGTGTTGGTTTCAGGGGCCTCTTCTCAACCATGAATAACTTTCAAACTAAATTCTGGCTTGCGTGGAGATTCTTGAATTTGTGGCGGGTCCTTCAGGAGAACCAGCTAGCTTCCAGTCCTTATTTAGAACTATCTAGATTCCAGTCCTCCAATAGCAACAGCTGGGATCCGGTCTTCCCGGAGAACCATATAGGTTCCAGTCCACAATTAGAACCAGTTAGGTTCCAGTCATCCAAAATAACCAGCTAGGGTCCAGTCCTCTAGCAGAACCAGCTAGCTTCCAGTCCTTTATTATAACCATCTAACTGCCAGTCCTCCAGTAGAACCAGCTAGGTTCCAGTTCTCCAGGAGAACCAGATATGTTCCAGTCATCTTTGAGAACAAGGTATGTTCCAGTCATCCAAGAGAGCCAGCTAGGTTCCAGCCATAGATTATAACCAGCTTGGTTCATGTCCTCCAGAACAAGCTAGGTTCCAGTCCCTAATTAGAACAAGCAAGGTTCATGTCCTCCAGGAGAAACAGCTTGGTTCCAGTCTTCAAGGAGAACCAGCAAGGTTGCAATGCTCCAGTAGAACCAGCTAGGTTCCAGTCCTTAATTAGATCCAGCTAGTTTCCAGTCCTTAATTTGAACCACCTAGTTTCCAGTCCTTAATTTGAACCACCTAGGTTCAAGTTCTTCAGTAGAACCAGCTAGGTTCCAGTCATTCAGTAGAACCTGCAAGTTTCCAGTCCTCCAGTCGAACTAGCTAGGTTTCAGTCATCCAGTTGACCTACCTAGGTTCAAGTTCTTCAGTAGAACCAACTAGGTTCCAGTAATCAAGGAGAACCAGCTAGGTCCCAGTTATCCAAGAGAACCAGCTTGGTTCCAGTCATCCAGTTGACCCAGCTACGTTCCAGTTCTTCAGGACAAGCAGCTTGGTTCCAGTCATCCAAAAGATCCAGCTAGATTCCAGTCATCCAAGAGAACCATCTAGGTTCCAGTCATCAAGGAGAACCAGCTAGGTTCCAGTCCGTCAGTAGAACCAGCTAGGTTCCAGTCATCCAAATTAACCAGCTTGGGTCCAGTCCGTCCAGTTGAACCAGCTAGGTTCCAATCATCCAGGAGAACCAGACAGGTTCCAGTCATCTTGGAGAACCAGGTATGTTCCAGTCATCCAAGAGAACCAGCTAGGTTCCAGCCAAAGATTATAACCAGCTTGGTTAATGTCCTCCAGAACAAGCTAGGTTCCAGGCCATAATAAGATCAAGCAATGTTCCAGTCCTCCAGTAGATCCAGCTCGGTTCCAATCATTCAGGATAATCTGATATGTTCATGTCCTCAAGGAGAAATAGCTAGGTTCAAGCCCTCAAAGAGAACCAGATAGATTCTAGTCCTCAAGGCGAACCAGCTAGGTTGCAGTCATCCAGGAGAACCAGCTAGGTTCCAGTACTCCAGGAGAACCAGCTAGGTTCCAGTCCTTCAGTAGTACCAGCTAGGTACCAGTCCTCCAGGAGAATCAGCTAGGTTAAACACCTTCAATAGAACCTGCTCGGTTCCAGTCATTCAGTAGAACCAGCTAGGCTATAGTCCTTCAGTAGAACCAGCTAGGCTCCAGTCCTTCAGTAGAACCATCTAGGTTCCATTACTCTAGAAGAACCAGCTAGGTTCCAGTCCTCCAGGAGAAACAGCTACTTACCAGTCGTCCAAATGAACCAGCTAGTTTCCAATCATCCAAGAGACCCAGCTAGGTTCCCGTCATCCAGTATAACCAGCTATGTTCTGGGTCCTTCAGGAGAACCAGCTAGCTTCCAGTCCTTAATTAGAACCAGCTAGATCCAGTCTTCCAGTAGAACCAGCTGGGTTACAGTCCTCCAGGAGAACCAGCTTGGTTCCATTACTACCAGGAAAACCATCTATGTTCCAGTCCTACAGTAGAACCAGCTACAATCCAGTCTTCCAGGACAACTAGGTAGGTTCAGGTGTTGGGTAGATCCAGCAAGTTTCCAGCAAGTTATTCAATAATGAATAACTTTCAAACTAAATCCTGGCTTGCGTGAAAATTCTTGAATTTGTGGCGGGTCCTTCAGGAGAACCAGTTAGATTCCAGTCCTCCAGTAGAAAGCTGGGTTCCAGTCCTCCCGGAGAACCATATAGGTTCCAGTCCTTAATTAGAACCAGCTAGAATCCAGTAATAAAGGGCCTTGTATCAATAATGAATAACTTTCAAACTAAATCCTGGCTTGCGTGAAAATTCTTGAATTTGTGGCGGGTCCTTCAGGAGAACCAGTTAGATTCCAGTCCTCCAGTAGAAAGCTGGGTTCCAGTCCTCCCGGAGAACCATATAGGTTCCAGTCCTTAATTAGAACCAGCTAGAATCCAGTAATAAAGGTAGAACCAGCTAGGTTCCAGTCCTTAATTAAAACCAGCTAGGTTCCAGTCCTTCAGTAGAACCAGCTAGGTTCCAGTCCTTCAGTAGAACCAGCAGGGTTCCAGTCCTCCAGGATATCCAGCTAGGTTCCAGTTATCCAAGAGAACAAGCTAGGTTCCAGTACTTAAATAGAACCAGCTAGGTTCCAGTCCTCCAGTAGAACCAGCCAGGTTCCAGTTCTTCAGGACAACCAGCTTGGTTCCAGTCATCCAAAGAACCAGCTAGGTTCCAGTTCTTCAGGAGACCCAGCTAGGTTCCAGTTATCCAAAATAACCAGCTAGGGTCCAGTCCTCCAGTTGAACCAGCTAGGTTCCAGTCCTTAATTAGAACCAGCTAACTACCAGTCCTCTAGGAGAACCAGCTAGGTTCCAGTCATTCAATAGTACCAGCTAGTTTAAAGTCATCCAAGAGTCCCAGCTTGGTTCAAATCCTCAAGGAGAACCAACAACGTTCCAGTACTCCAGTAGAACCAGTTAGGTTCCACACCTTCAATAGAACCAGCTAGGTTCCTGTCATTCAAGATTACCAGCTAGTTTATAGTCATCCAAGAGTCCCAGCTAGGTTCAAATCCTCAAGGAAAACCATCTATGTTCCAGTCCTACAGTAGAACCAGCTAGGTTCCACACCTTCAATAGAACCAGCTAGGTTCCAGTGATTCAGTAGAACCAGCTAGGCTCCAGTCCTTCAGTAGAACCAACTAGGTTCCAGTACTCAAGGAGAACAACATAGGATCCAGTACTCTGGGAGAACCAGCTAGGTTCCAGTCCTCCAGGAGAACCAGCTAGTTACCAGTCGTCCAAATGAACCTGCTAGTTACCAGTCGTCCAAGAGGCAAAGCTAGGTTCCAGTCATTCAGTGGAACCAGCTAGTTTCCAGTCCTACAATAGGACCAGCTAGGTTCCATACATCCAAGAGACCCAGCTAGGTTCCATACATCCAAGAGACCCAGCTAGGTTCCATACATCCAAGAGACCCAGCTAGGTTCCAGTCCTCCAGGAGAAGCAGCTAGGTTCCAGTCATCCAGGAGAACCAGCTAGTTACCAGTACTCCAGGAGAACCAGCTAGGTTCCAGTCATCCAAGAGAACCAGCTAGGCTCCAGTCATCCAAGAGAACCAGCTAGGTTCCAGTCATCCAAGTGACCCAGCTATGTTCCTGTCCTTCAGGAGAACCAGCTCGTTTCCAGTCCTCCAGTAGAACCAACTACATTCCAGCCCTTCAGTAGAACCATCTAGGTTCCAGCCCTTCAGTAGAACCAGCTAGGTTACAGTCTTTCAGGAGAACCAGCTAGGTTTCAGATGTTGGATAGAACCAAGTAGGTTCCTGGTGTTAGAAACATCTATTTTATTGGTGTTGTGTAGTTTCAGCTAGGTTCCAGCTGTTGGGTAGATCCGGCTAGGTTTTAAGTGTTGGTTAGAACCAGCTAGGTTCCAGTCTTGGGTAGAACCAGCTAGGTTACAGTCCTTCAGTAGAACCAACTAGGTTACAATCCTTCAGGAGAAACGGCTAGTTTCCACATTTTCAGGAGCACCAGCTAGTTTCTATAAGTTGGGTAGAACCAGCTAGTTTCCAAATGTTGGATAGAACCAGCTGGGTTCCATATGTTGGGTGGAACCAGCTAGGTTGTTGGTGTTTTGTAGAACCAGCTAGGTTCCGGGTGTTGGCTAGAGCCAGCTATGTTCTAGGTGTTGGTTAGAACCAGCTAGTTTCCAGGTGTTGGGTAAAAACAGATAGCTTCCAGTCCTTCATTGGAACCAGCTGGTTTCCAGTCCTTCAGTACAACCTGCTAAGTTCCATTCTTTGAGTAGAACCAGCTATGTTCCAATCCTTCAGTAGAACGAGCTAGGTTCAAGATGTTGGATAGAACTAGCTAGTTTCCAGGTGTTGGGTAGAACCAGCTAGGTTTGTGGTGTTGGGTAGAACCTGCTAGCTTCCAGGTGTAGGGTAGAACCAGCTAGGTTCCAGGTATTGGGTAGAACCAGCTTGTTTCCAGGTGTTGGCTAGGTTTTAGGGTTCTCTTATCAACCATGCGTACCTTTCTAACTCAGTTCTGGCTTGCGTGGAGATTCTAGAATTTGCTTAGCAAATTCTGTGGGGGATTTTTTAAACTTTTGCATGCAACATATATGCATGCTTTCATTGATAAATATATATATTTGAGTATAAAATTTGAGTACAAATTTGATCGCATGTCTCTAGAGTAGAGATGGGCAGAATGTTTTAATTAAAATAAAATGCATGCCGCCTATAGCAAGTTCTAAATACTGGCATGTTTCAATATTGATTGTCTATTGAACATTTAAAACTGCTGCCTTCAGCCCAAACTTTTATGCAAAATACAAATGTTTTTTCAATATTTGCTTGCAATACAATTGATCAACCACTAGATGGTGTGCATGCACATGGTTTGTCTTTTCACAGTTCCCAAATCCAGAACATATTCAAGAAAGCGTACAGTATTATATAGAGCCAGTATTGCATGGAACTTCCTTCCAGCTCATATTGTTCAAATGAACAGCAAACCTGGTTTCAAAAAACAGATAAAGCAACACCTCACAGCACAACGCCTCTCCCTATTTGACCTAGATAGTTTGTGTGTATTGATGTAGGCTATGTGTGCCATTTCTATATTTTTGTAATTCTGTCTGAGCTGTTCTTGTCTATTAATGTTCTGTATTATGTCATGTTTCATGTTTTGTGTGGACCCCAGGAAGTGTAGCTGCTTTCGCAAACAACTAATGGGGATCTAATGTAAATCATCTCTGTAGTTATCTCTAGTCATAGAATTACATATGTCATGTATACCATCTCTATTGTTTTCAGTTTAGGGGTTTAAGTTTGCACTCTGTTGTATTTATTTAGGAGTTTCAGTTGGGTTTAGTTAGTGGTTTAGATTTGGTCTCTGTTGGGTTTAGTTAGTGGTTTAGATTTCGTCTCTGTTGGGTTTAATTAGCGATATAGGTTTTGTTCAGTAAAGCAGACCCTTAAAGTTGATGATGTGGTTGTGACTGACAAGAAGCACATGGCTGAGCTCTTTAATCACCACTTCGTTAAGTCAGGATTCCTATTTGACTCAGCCATGCCTCCTTGACCGTCCAACATTTCCTCATCTCCCACCCCTTCTAACGCTACTAGTCCTGATGCTTCTCCCTCTTGTCCCCCTGGCCCTGCTACAAAGTTTATCCCTGCAGGCGGTCACTGAGTCCGAGGGTTCAGGGTCACTGAGTCCGAGCTCATGAAACTTGACCTCAAAACAACATCTGGGTCAGATGGTTTAGACCCTTTCTTCTTTAAGGTTGCTGCCCCTATCATCACCAAGCCTATCTCTGACCTTTTTAACCTGTCTCTCCTTTCTTCTTTAAGGTTGCTGCCCCTATCATCACCAAGCCTATCTCTGACCTTTTTAACCTGTCTCTCCTTTCTTCTTTAAGGTTGCTGCCCCTATCATCACCAAGCCTATCTCTGACCTTTTTAACCTGTCTCTCCTTTCTTCTTTAAGGTTGCTGCCCCTATCATCACCAAGCCTATCTTTGACCTTTTAACCTGTCTCTCCTTTCTTCTTTAAGGTTGCTGCCCCTATCATCACCAAGCCTATCGCTGACCTTTTTAACCTGTCTCTCCTTTCTGGGGAGGTTCCCAGTGCTTGGAAGGCAGCCACAGTTCGTCCTTTATTTAAAGGGGGAGATCAATCTGATGTTAACTGTTAAAGGCCAATTTCTATTTTGCCCTGTTTATCAAAAGTGTTGGAAAAACTTGTCAATAATCAACTGACTGGATTTCTAGATGTCTAAAGTATTCTCTCTGGTAAGCAATCTGGTTTCCACTCAGGTTATGGATGTGTCACTGCAACCTTAAAAAGGTCCTCAATGATGTCACCATTGCCCTTGATTCTAAACAATGTTGTCCTGCTATTTTTATTGACTTGGCCGCAGATTTTGATACGTTAGACCATTCCATTATTGTGGGCCGGCTAAGGAGTATTGGTGTCTCTGAGGGGTCTTTGGCCTGGTTTGCTAACTACCTCTCTCAAAGAGTGCAGTGTGTAAAGTCAGAACATCTGCTGTCTCAGCCACTGCCTGTCACCAAGGAAGTACCCCAAGGCTCGATCCTAGGCCCCACACTCCTCTCAATTTTCATCAACATAGCTCAGGCTAGTCTTATACTCAGCTGGCCCCTCTCCGGATTTTGCGTTAAACGCTCTACAACAAAGCTTTCTTAGTGTCCAACAAGCTTTCTCTTCCCTTAACCTTGTTCTGAACACCTCCAAAACAAAGGTCATGTGGTTTGGTAAGAAGAATGCCCCTCTCCCCACAGGTGTGATTACTACCTCTAACTGTTTAGAGCTTGAAGTACTCACCTCATACAAGCACTTGGGAGTATGGCTAGACGGTACACTGTCCTTCTCTCAGCACATATTAAAGCTGCAGGCTAAAGTTAAATCTAGACTTGGTTTCCTCTATCGTAAATCGCTCCTCTTTCACCCCAGCTGCCAAACTAACCCTGATTCAGATGACCATCCTACCCGTGTGTAACAGTATAACTTTAGACCGTCCCCTCGCCCATACCCGGGCGCAAACCAGGGACCCTCTGCACACATCAACAACAGTCACCCACGAAGCATCGTTACCCATCGCTCCACAAAAGCCGCAGCCCTTGCAGAGCAAGGGGAACTACTATTTCAAGGTCTCAGAGCAAGTGACGTCACCGATTGAAACGCTATTTAGCGCGCACCGCTAACTAAGCTAGCCGTTTCACAGCCGTTACACGTGCTCGATTACGGAGACATAATTTATAGATCGGCAGGTTAGGGTGCTCGAGTGGCTAGATATTCTTTACCTTTCGGCCATCAGATTTGCCACCATTGCTCCTTATAGGACACATCACTGCACTCTATACTCTTCTGTAAACTGGTCATCTCTGTATACCTGTCGCAAGACCCACTGGTTGATGCTTATTTATTAAACCTTCTTAGGCCTCACTCCCCCCTATCTGAGATATCTACTGCAGCCCTCATCCTCCACATACAACACCCATTCTGCCAGTCACATTCTGTTTAAGGTCCCCAAAACACACACATCCCTGGGTTGCTCCTCTTTTCAGTTCGCTGTAGCTAGCGACTGGAACGAGCTGCAACAAACAGTCAAACTAGACAGTTTTATCTCAATCTCTTCATTCAAAGACTCAATCATGGACACTCTTACTGACAGTTGTGGATGCTTTGCGTGATGCATTGTTGTCTCTACCTTCTTGCCCTTTGTGCTGTTGTCTGTGCCCAATAATGTTTGTACCCTGTTTTGTGCTGCTGCCATGTTGTGCTGCTACCATGTTGTGCTGATGCCATTTTGTTTTGCTACCATGTTGTTGATATGTTGTGCTGCTACCATGCTGTGTTGACATGTTGTGCTGCTACCATGCTGTGTTGTCATGTTGTGTTGCTACCATGCTGTGTTGTCATGTTGTGTTGCTACCATGCTGTGTTGCTACCATGTTGTTGTCATGTTGTGTTGTCACCATGCTGTGTTGTCATGTTGTGTTGCTACCATGTTGTGTTGCTGCCATGCTGTGTTGTCTTAGGTCTCTCTTTATGTAGTGTTGTGTTGTCTCTCTTTATGTAGTGTTGTGTTGTCTCTATTTATGTAGTGTTGTGTTGTCTCTCTTTATGTAGTGTTGTCTCTCTTGTCGTGATGTGTTGCTGCCATGCTATGTTGTCTTAGGTCTCTCTTTATGTAGTGTTGTGTTGTCTCTCTTTATGTAGTGTTGTGTTGTCTCTCTTTATGTAGTGTTGTGTTGTCTCTCTTTATGTAGTGTTGTCTCTCTTTATGTAGTGTTGTGTTGTCTCTCTTTATGTAGTGTTGTCTCTCTTGTCGTGATGTGTTGCTGCCATGCTATGTTGTCTTAGGTCTCTCTTTATGTAGTGTTGTGTTGTCTCTCTTTATGTAGTGTTGTGTTGTCTCTCTTTATGTAGTGTTGTGTTGTCTCTCTTTATGTAGTGTTGTCTCTCTTGTCGTGATGTGTTGCTGCCATGCTATGTTGTCTTAGGTCTCTCTTTATGTAGTGTTGTGTTGTCTCTCTTTATGTAGTGTTGTGTTGTCTCTCTTTATGTAGTGTTGTGTTGTCTCTCTTTATGTAGTGTTGTCTCTCTTTATGTAGTGTTGTGTTGTCTCTCTTTATGTAGTGTTGTGTTGTCTCTCTTTATGTAGTGTTGTCTCTCTTTATGTAGTGTTGTGTTGTCTCTCTTTATGTAGTGTTGTGTTGTCTCTCTTTATGTAGTGTTGTGTTGTCTCTCTTGTCGTGATGTGTTGCTACCATGCTATGTTGTCTTAGGTCTCTCTTTATGTAGTGTTGTGTTGCTACCATGCTATGTTGTCTTAGGTCTCTCTTTATGTAGTGTTGTGTTGTCTCTCTTTATGTAGTGTTGTGTTGTCTCTCTTGTCATGTTGTGTTGCTACCATGCTGTGTCGTGATGTGTTGCTGCCATGCTGTGTTGTCTTAGGTCTCTCTTTATGTAGTGTTGTGTTGTCTCTCTTTATGTAGTGTTGTGTTGTCTCTCTTTATGTAGTGTTGTGTTGTCTCTCTTTATGTAGTGTTGTGGTGTCTCTTTATGTAGTGTTGCGTTGTCTCTCTTTATGTTGTGTTGTGTTGTCTCTCTTTATGTAGTGTTGTGTTGTCTCTCTTTATGTAGTGTTGTGTTGTCTCTCTTTATGTAGTGTTGTGGTGTCTCTTTATGTAGTGTTGTCTTAGGTCTCTCTTTATGTAGTGTTGTCTCTCTTGTCATGATGTGTTGCTACCATGCTATGTTGTCTTAGGTCTCTCTTTATGTAGTGTTGTGTTGCTACCATGCTATGTTGTCTTAGGTCTCTCTTTATGTAGTGTTGTGTTGTCTCTCTTTATGTAGTGTTGTGTTGTCTCTATGTAGTGTTGTGTTGTCTCTCTTTATGTAGTGTTGTGTTGTCTCTCTTTATGTAGTGTTGTGGTGTCTTAGGTCTCTCTTTATGTAGTGTTGTGGTGTCTTAGGTCTCTCTTTATGTAGTGTTGTGGTGTCTCTTTATGTAGTGTTGCGTTGTCTCTCTTTATGTTGTGTTGTGTTGTCTCTCTTTATGTAGTGTTGTGTTGTCTCTCTTGTCGTGATGTGTTGCTACCATGCTATGTTGTCTTAGGTCTCTCTTTATGTAGTGTTGTCTCTCTTGTCATGATGTGTTGCTACCATGCTATGTTGTCTTAGGTCTCTCTTTATGTAGTGTTGTGTTGCTACCATGCTATGTTGTCTTAGGTCTCTCTTTATGTAGTGTTGTGTTGTCTCTCTTTATGTAGTGTTGTCTCTCTTTATGTAGTGTTGTGTTGTCTCTCTTTATGTAGTGTTGTGGTGTCTCTTTATGTAGTGTTGTGTTGTCTCTCTTTATGTAGTGTTGTGGTCTCTCTTTATGTAGTGTTGTGTTGTCTCTCTTTATGTAGTGTTGTGTTGTCTCTCTTTATGTAGTGTTGTGTTGTCTCTCTTTATGTAGTGTTGTGTTGTCTCTTTATGTAGTGTTGTGTTGTCTCTCTTTATGTAGTGTTGTGTTGTCTCTCTTTATGTAGTGTTGTGTTGTCTCTCTTTATGTAGTGTTGTGTTGTCTCTCTTTATGTAGTGTTGTGTTGTCTCTCTTTATGTAGTGTTGTGTTGTCTCTCTTTATGTAGTGTTGTGTTGTCTCTCTTTATGTAGTGTTGTATTGTCTCTCTTTATGTAGTGTTGTGTTGTCTCTATGTAGTGTTGTGTTGTCTCTCTTTATGTAGTGTTGTGTTGTCTCTCTTTATGTAGTGTTGTGTTGTCTCTATGTAGTGTTGTGTTGTCTCTCTTTATGTAGTGTTGTGTTGTCTCTCTTTATGTAGTGTTGTGTTGTCTCTCTTGTTGCATTGTGTGTTATGTCCTATTGTTTATTGAATTCATTTGAATCCCCAGCCCAAGCAGGAGGCCTTTAGCCTTTTTGGTAGGCCATCATTTTAAATACAAATGTTTTCTTTACTGACTTGCCTAGTTAAATAAAGGTAAAATAAATAAATATAAAGACCAGGAGGATATAAAGTGTTGATATAAAATGTTTTATTTAGGGTTAAAGGTTAGACACATTCTTAGGAGTTATGTTTAGGGGTTAGGGGGTATGGGATTTAATATGGTAGGATTAGGGTTAGGTTTGAGACAGATTAAGGTTAAGAGAGCATTGGCATAGCTATTAGAGTCATTTTATGGCAGTACAGAAAGATTCACCTTATTAAAATTACAATCCCAAAATTCCCTGAATCAGGTTAGGGTCAGTCACCTTTAAAAGTGTTGAAATAATCACCTGCCTCTAACCTCTCCTTTCCTCCTCTCCTCCACATCTTTCTTTCTCCCTACCTCAGGCTGTATGTACTTTTGAACTGTAAAATGAAGATTTGCATTGAGTCCTTCTTCACTTATCGACCTTGGTGTGGTGGTTTGGGTTAGGAGAGCTGTCCTCCCCTGCACTCTCAAACGCACTCCGCTTACTGGGGATATTAACATGATGCAGATCCTAGAGAGAGAGAGAGAGAGAGAGATAGAGATTGTGATTCTGTCCACTCAGCACACATTCATCCTAGAGGATGGAGCTGTGTTGGGCCAAGTGCAGACACCATAGAGGATGGAGCTGTGTTGGGCCAAGTGCAGACACCATAGAGGCTGGAGCTGTGTTGGGCCAAGTGCAGACACCATAGAGGATGGAGCTGTGTTGGGCCAAGTGAAGACTCCATAGAGGATGGAGCTGTGTTGGGCCAAGTGAAGACACCATAGAGGATGGAGCTGTGTTGGGCCAAGTGAAGACACCATAGAGGCTGGAGCTGTGTTGGGCCAAGTGCAGACACCATAGAGGATGGAGCTGTGTTGGGCCAAGTGCAGACACCATAGAGGCTGGAGCTGTGTTGGGCCAAGTGCAGACACCATAGAGGATGGAGCTGTGTTGGGCCAAGTGAAGACACCATAGAGGATGGAGCTGTGTTGGGCCAAGTGAAGACACCATAGAGGCTGGAGCTGTGTTGGGCCAAGTGCAGACACCATAGAGGATGGAGCTGTGTTGGGCCAAGTACAGACACCATAGAGGCTGGAGCTGTGTTGGGCCAAGTGAAGACACCATAGAGGATGGAGCTGTGTTGGGCCAAGTGAAGACACCATAGAGGATGGAGCTGTGTTGGGCCAAGTGCAGACACCATAGAGGATGGAGCTGTGTTGGGCCAAGTGCAGACACCATAGAGGATGGAGCTGTGTTGGGCCAAGTGAAGACACCATAGAGGATGGAGCTGTGTTGGGCCAAGTGCAGACACCATAGAGGATGGAGCTGTGTTGGGCCAAGTGCAGACACCATAGAGGATGGAGCTGTGTTGGGCCAAGTGCAGACACCATAGAGGATGGAGCTGTGTTGGGCCAAGTGAAGACACCATAGAGGATGGAGCTGTGTTGGGCCAAGTGCAGACACCATAGAGGATGGAGCTGTGTTGGGCCAAGTGCAGACACCATAGAGGATGGAGCTGTGTTGGGCCAAGTGAAGACACCATAGAGGATGGAGCTGTGTTGGGCCAAGTGCAGACACCATAGAGGATGGAGCTGTGTTGGGCCAAGTGCAGACACCATAGAGGATGGAGCTGTGTTGGGCCAAGTGCAGACACCATAGAGGATGGAGCTGTGTTGGGCCAAGTGAAGACACCATAGAGGATGGAGCTGTGTTGGACCAAGTGCAGACACCATAGAGGATGGAGCTGTGTTGGGCCAAGTGAAGACACCATAGAGGATGGAGCTGTGTTGGGCCAAGTGAAGACACCATAGAGGATGGAGCTGTGTTGGGCCAAGTGCAGACACCATAGAGGATGGAGCTGTGTTGGGCCAAGTGCAGACACCATAGAGGATGGAGCTGTGTTGGGCCAAGTGAAGACACCATAGAGGATGGAGCTGTGTTGGGCCAAGTGAAGACACCATAGAGGATGGAGCTGTGTTGGGCCAAGTGAAGACACCATAGAGGATGGAGCTGTGTTGGGCCAAGTGAAGACACCATAGAGGCTGGAGCTGTGTTGGGCCAAGTGCAGACAACAGCTTACACGCTTCACATGTCAGTCAGTCAGTCAGTGTATGTGTGTCTGTCTGCGTGTGTGTGTCTGTCTGTATCCACAGTCAGAGCAGAGACAGGGCTCCCTAGTGCTGCACTGATGAAGCTGTGATCTAGCGGTTAGACCTGGTAATAACCTTTATCATTAAACCACTTCTGGCTTAGTGCCATCACATCCATAAAAGCAGATAACATTCTATGACAACTTTAATTAACTTCCTGAATTGACCTAATTCCTGAAACGTGGTACGATGGTTGTCTGAGTGTTCTGCCACACTATGGGGTTGTAGGAGGAGCTAGTAATGTTATGGGAGGGGCCATTAGTGTTGTGAGTGGAGCCAGTTGGGTTTTAAGTAACACTAGTGAATAAGTGGCAGGGGCTATTTGGTCTCTGGGTGGAGTTAGTTGTAGGAGGGGCTATGTACTCACCATGGGTTTGTGGGCAGAGCCGCCAGGTCTGTTGGTCTTGCTGACCCAGCGGTTGATGCGGTCGGAGATTCCAGACGCGAATCTGCGAGGTTCCTGTCTGAGAACCCCAGAGCTGCATGGAGCGGCTGCCTGATCCTTTTCAAATAGGCATCTCTTCTTCGAAACCTCATCCAGCAGGAACAGGGTCCTCTGGGCAATGTCGGGAGAACGCAGAGTCTCAGACTTCTACAGGATTAGAGACAGAGAGGGTTAGAGACAGAGAGGGTGTGAACAATGCTGAATGGGTGAACACAAAGAGGGTTAGAGACAGAGAGGGTGTGAACAATGCTGAATGGGTGAACACAAAGAGGGTTAGAGACAGAGAGGGTTAGAGACAGAGAGGGTTAGAGTCAGAGAGGGTTAGAGACAGAGAGGGTTAGAGTCAGAGAGGGTTAGAGACAGAGAGGGTTAGAGACAGAGAGGGTTAGGGTAAGACAGAGAGGGTTAGAGACAGAGAGGGTTAGAGTCAGAGAGGGTTAGAGACAGAGAGGGTTAGAGACAGAGAGGGTTAGAGACAGAGAGGGTTAGGGTAAGACAGAGAGGGTTAGGGTAAGACAGAGAGGGTTAGAGTCAGAGAGGGTTAGAGTCAGAGAGGGTTAGAGTCAGAGAGGGTTAGAGTCAGAGAGGGTTAGAGACAGAGAGGGTTAGAGACAGAGAGGGTTAGGGTAAGACAGAAAGGGTTAGGGTAAGACAGAGAGGGTTAGAGTCAGAGAGGGTTAGAGTCAGAGAGGGTTAGAGTCAGAGAGGGTTAGAGTCAGAGAGGGTTAGAGACAGAGAGGGTTAGAGACAGAGAGGGTTAGAGTCAGAGAGGGTTAGAGACAGAGAGGGTTAGAGTCAGAGAGGGTTAGAGACAGAGAGGGTTAGAGACAGAGAGGGTTAGCGACAGAGAGGGTTAGAGACAGAGAGGGTTAGAGACAGAGAGGGTTAGAGACAGAGAGGGTTAGAGTCAGAGAGGGTTAGAGTCAGAGAGGGTTAGAGTCAGAGAGGGTTAGAGTCAGAGAGGGTGTGAACAATGCTGAATGGGTGAACACAAAGAGGGTTAGAGACAGAGAGGGTGTGAACAATGCTGAATGGGTGAACACAAAGAGGGTTAGAGACAGAGAGGGTTAGAGACAGAGAGGGTTAGAGTCAGAGAGGGTTAGAGACAGAGAGGGTGTGAACAATGCTGAATGGGTGAACACAAAGAGGGTTAGAGACAGAGAGGGTGTGAACAATGCTGAATGGGTGAACACAAAGAGGGTTAGAGACAGAGAGGGTGTGAACAATGCTGAATGGGTGAACACAAAGAGGGTTAGAGACAGAGAGGGTTAGAGACAGAGAGGGTTAGAGACAGAGAGGGTTAGAGACAGAGAGGGTTAGAGTCAGAGAGGGTTAGAGACAGAGAGGGTTAGAGTCAGAGAGGGTTAGAGTCAGAGAGGGTTAGAGACAGAGAGGGTTAGAGACAGAGAGGGTTAGAGACAGAGAGGGTTAGAGACAGAGAGGGTGTGAACAATGCTGAATGGGTGAACACAAAGAGGGTTAGAGACAGAGAGGGTGTGAACAATGCTGAATGGGTGAACACAAAGAGGGTTAGAGACAGAGAGGGTTAGAGACAGAGAGGGTTAGAGTCAGAGAGGGTTAGAGACAGGGAGGGTTACAGACAGAGAGGGTTAGAGTCAGAGAGGGTTACAGACAGAGAGGGTTAGAGACAGAGAGGGTTAGAGACAGAGAGGGTTAGAGACAGAGAGGGTGTGAACAATGCTGAATGGGTGAACACAAAGAGGGTTAGAGTCAGAGAGGGTTACAGACAGAGAGGGTTACAGACAGAGAGGGTTAGAGTCAGAGAGGGTTAGAGTCAGAGAGGGTTAGAGACAGAGAGGGTTAGAGACAGAGAGGGTGTGAACAATGCTGAATGGGTGAACACAAAGAGGGTTACAGACAGAGAGGGTGTGAACAATGCTGAATGGGTGAACACAAAGAGGGTTACAGACAGAGAGGGTGTGAACAATGCTGAATGGGTGAACACAAAGAGGGTTACAGACAGAGAGGGTGTGAACAATGCCGAATGGGTGAACACAAAGAGGGTTACAGACAGAGAGGGTTAGAGACAGAGAGGGTTACAGACAGAGAGGGTTAGAGACAGAGAGGGTGTGAACAATGCTGAATGGGTGAACACAGAGAGGGTTAGAGACAGAGAGGGTTAGAGACAGAGAGGGTTAGAGACAGAGAGGGTTAGAGACAGAGAGGGTTAGAGTCAGAGAGGGTTACAGACAGAGAGGGTGTGAACAATGCTGAATGGGTGAACACAGAGAGGGTTAGAGACAGAGAGGGTTAGAGACAGAGAGGGTGTGAACAATGCTGAATGGGTGAACACAAAGAGGGTTACAGACAGAGAGGGTGTGAACAATGCTGAATGGGTGAACACAAAGAGGGTTACAGACAGAGAGGGTGTGAACAATGCTGAATGGGTGAACACAAAGAGGGTTACAGACAGAGAGGGTGTGAACAATGCCGAATGGGTGAACACAAAGAGGGTTACAGACAGAGAGGGTTAGAGACAGAGAGGGTTACAGACAGAGAGGGTGTGAACAATGCTGAATGGGTGAACACAAAGAGGGTTACAGACAGAGAGGGTGTGAACAATGCTGAATGGGTGAACACAGAGAGGGTTAGAGACAGAGAGGGTTAGAGACAGAGAGGGTGTGAACAATGCTGAATGGGTGAACACAAAGAGGGTTAGAGACAGAGAGGGTGTGAACAATGCTGAATGGGTGAACACAAAGAGGGTTAGAGACAAAGAGGGTTAGAGAAAGAGAGGGTTAGAGACAGAGAGGGTTAGAGACAGAGAGGGTTACAGACAGAGAGGGTTACAGACAGAGAGGGTTACAGACAGAGAGGGTTACAGACAGAGAGGGTGTGAACAATGCTGAATGGGTGAACACAAAGAGGGTTACAGACAGAGAGGGTGTGAACAATGCTGAATGGGTGAACACAAAGAGGGTTACAGACAGAGAGGGTGTGAACAATGCCGAATGGGTGAACACAAAGAGGGTTACAGACAGAGAGGGTTAGAGACAGAGAGGGTTACAGACAGAGAGGGTGTGAACAATGCTGAATGGGTGAACACAAAGAGGGTTAGAGACAGAGAGGGTGTGAACAATGCTGAATGGGTGAACACAGAGAGGGTTAGAGACAGAGAGGGTTAGAGACAGAGAGGGTGTGAACAATGCTGAATCGGTGAACACAAAGAGGGTTAGAGACAGAGAGGGTGTGAACAATGCTGAATGGGTGAACACAAAGAGGGTTAGAGACAGAGAGGGTTAGAGACAGAGAGGGTTACAGACAGAGAGGGTTACAGACAGAGAGGGTTACAGACAGAGAGGGTTACAGACAGAGACGGTGTGAACAATGCTGAATGGGTGAACACAAAGAGGGTTAGAGTCAGAGAGGGTTAGAGTCAGAGAGGGTTAGAGTCAGAGAGGGTGTGAACAATGCTGAATGGGTGAACACAGAGAGGGTTAGAGTCAGAGAGGGTTAGAGACAGAGAGGGTTAGAGACAGAGAGGGTTAGAGACAGAGAGGGTTAGAGACAGAGAGGGTTACAGACAGAGAGGGTTAGAGACAGAGAGGGTGTGAACAATGCTGAATGGGTGAACACAGAGAGGGTTGGAGACAGAGAGGGTGTGAACAATGCTGAATGGGTGAACACAGAGAGGGTTAGAGTCAGAGAGGGTTAGAGACAGAGAGGGTTACAGACAGAGAGGGTTACAGACAGAGAGGGTTACAGACAGAGAGGGTGTGAACAATGCTGAATGGGTGAACACAAAGAGGGTTACAGACAGAGAGGGTGTGAACAATGCTGAATGGGTGAACACAAAGAGGGTTAGAGACAGAGAGGGTTAGAGACAGAGAGGGTTAGAGTCAGAGAGGGTTAGAGACAGAGAGGGTTAGAGTCAGAGAGGGTTAGAGACAGAGAGGGTTAGAGACAGAGAGGGTTAGGGTAAGACAGAGAGGGTTAGAGACAGAGAGGGTTAGAGTCAGAGAGGGTTAGAGACAGAGAGGGTTAGAGACAGAGAGGGTTAGAGACAGAGAGGGTTAGGGTAAGACAGAGAGGGTTAGGGTAAGACAGAGAGGGTTAGAGTCAGAGAGGGTTAGAGTCAGAGAGGGTTAGAGTCAGAGAGGGTTAGAGTCAGAGAGGGTTAGAGACAGAGAGGGTTAGAGACAGAGAGGGTTAGGGTAAGACAGAAAGGGTTAGGGTAAGACAGAGAGGGTTAGAGTCAGAGAGGGTTAGAGACAGAGAGGGTTAGAGACAGAGAGGGTTAGAGTCAGAGAGGGTTACAGACAGAGAGGGTGTGAACAATGCTGAATGGGTGAACACAGAGAGGGTTAGAGACAGAGAGGGTTAGAGACAGAGAGGGTGTGAACAATGCTGAATGGGTGAACACAAAGAGGGTTACAGACAGAGAGGGTGTGAACAATGCTGAATGGGTGAACACAAAGAGGGTTACAGACAGAGAGGGTGTGAACAATGCTGAATGGGTGAACACAAAGAGGGTTACAGACAGAGAGGGTGTGAACAATGCCGAATGGGTGAACACAAAGAGGGTTACAGACAGAGAGGGTTAGAGACAGAGAGGGTTACAGACAGAGAGGGTGTGAACAATGCTGAATGGGTGAACACAAAGAGGGTTACAGACAGAGAGGGTGTGAACAATGCTGAATGGGTGAACACAGAGAGGGTTAGAGACAGAGAGGGTTAGAGACAGAGAGGGTGTGAACAATGCTGAATGGGTGAACACAAAGAGGGTTAGAGACAGAGAGGGTGTGAACAATGCTGAATGGGTGAACACAAAGAGGGTTAGAGACAGAGAGGGTGTGAACAATGCTGAATGGGTGAACACAAAGAGGGTTAGAGACAGAGAGGGTTAGAGACAGAGAGGGTTAGAGTCAGAGAGGGTTAGAGACAGAGAGGGTTAGAGACAGAGAGGGTTAGAGACAGAGAGGGTTAGAGACAGAGAGGGTTAGAGACAGAGAGGGTTAGAGACAGAGAGGGTTACAGTCAGAGAGGGTGTGAACAATGCTGAATGGGTGAACACAAAGAGGGTTAGAGACAGAGAGGGTTAGAGACAGAGAGGGTTACAGACAGACAGGGTGTGAACAATGCTGAATGGGTGAACACAGAGAGGGTTAGAGACAGAGAGGGTTAGAGTCAGAGAGGGTGTGAACAATGCTGAATGGGTGAACACAGAGAGGGTTAGAGACAGAGAGGGTTACAGACAGAGAGGGTGTGAACAATGCTGAATGGGTGAACACAAAGAGGGTTAGAGTCAGAGAGGGTTAGAGACAGACAGGGTTAGAGACAGAGAGGGTGTGAACAATGCTGAATGGGTGAACACAGAGAGGGTTACAGACAGAGAGGGTTAGAGACAGAGAGGGTTAGAGACAGAGAGGGTTAGAGACAGAGAGGGTTAGAGACAGAGAGGGTTACAGTCAGAGAGGGTGTGAACAATGCTGAATGGGTGAACACAAAGAGGGTTAGAGACAGAGAGGGTTAGAGACAGAGAGGGTTACAGACAGACAGGGTGTGAACAATGCTGAATGGGTGAACACAGAGAGGGTTAGAGACAGAGAGGGTTAGAGTCAGAGAGGGTGTGAACAATGCTGAATGGGTGAACACAGAGAGGGTTAGAGACAGAGAGGGTTACAGACAGAGAGGGTGTGAACAATGCTGAATGGGTGAACACAAAGAGGGTTAGAGTCAGAGAGGGTTAGAGACAGACAGGGTTAGAGACAGAGAGGGTGTGAACAATGCTGAATGGGTGAACACAGAGAGGGTTACAGACAGAGAGGGTTAGAGACAGAGAGGGTTAGAGACAGAGAGGGTTAGAGACAGAGAGGGTTAGAGACAGAGAGGGTTACAGTCAGAGAGGGTGTGAACAATGCTGAATGGGTGAACACAAAGAGGGTTAGAGACAGAGAGGGTGTGAACAATGCTGAATGGGTGAACACAAAGAGGGTTAGAGACAGAGAGGGTTAGAGACAGAGAGGGTGTGAACAATGCTGAATGGGTGAACACAGAGAGGGTTACAGACAGAGAGGGTGTGAACAATGCTGAATGGGTGAACACAGAGAGGGTTAGAGACAGAGAGGGTTAGAGACAGAGAGGGTTAGAGACAGAGAGGGTGTGAACAATGCTGAATGGGTGAACACAAAGAGGGTTAGAGTCAGAGAGGGTTAGAGACAGAGAGGGTGTGAACAATGCTGAATGGGTGAACACAGAGAGGGTTACAGACAGAGAGGGTTAGAGACAGAGAGGGTTAGAGACAGAGAGGGTTAGAGACAGAGAGGGTTAGAGACAGAGAGGGTGTGAACAATGCTGAATGGGTGAACACAAAGAGGGTTAGAGTCAGAGAGGGTTACAGTCAGAGAGGGTGTGAACAATGCTGAATGGGTGAACACAAAGAGGGTTAGAGACAGAGAGGGTGTGAACAATGCTGAATGGGTGAACACAAAGAGGGTTAGAGACAGAGAGGGTGTGAACAATGCTGAATGGGTGAACACAAAGAGGGTTAGAGACAGAGAGGGTTAGAGACAGAGAGGGTGTGAACAATGCTGAATGGGTGAACACAGAGAGGGTTACAGACAGAGAGGGTGTGAACAATGCTGAATGGGTGAACACAAAGAGGGTTAGAGACAGAGAGGGTGTGAACAATGCTGAATGGGTGAACACAAAGAGGGTTAGAGACAGAGAGGGTTAGAGACAGAGAGGGTGTGAACAATGCTGAATGGGTGAACACAGAGAGGGTTACAGACAGAGAGGGTGTGAACAATGCTGAATGGGTGAACACAGAGAGGGTTAGAGACAGAGAGGGTTAGAGTCAGAGAGGGTTAGAGTCAGAGAGGGTTAGAGACAGAGAGGGTGTGAACAATGCTGAATGGGTGAACACAGAGAGGGTTACAGACAGAGAGGGTTAGAGACAGAGAGGGTGTGAACAATGCTGAATGGGTGAACACAGAGAGGGTTAGAGACAGAGAGGGTTAGAGTCAGAGTGGGTTAGAGACAGAGAGGGTGTGAACAATGCTGAATGGGTGAACACAGAGAGGGTTAGAGACAGAGAGGGTTACAGACAGAGAGGGTGTGAACAATGCTGAATGGGTGAACACAAAGAGGGTTAGAGACAGAGAGGGTGTGAACAATGCTGAATGGGTGAACACAAAGAGGGTTAGAGACAAAGAGGGTTAGAGACAGAGAGGGTTAGAGACAGAGAGGGTTAGAGACAGAGAGGGTTACAGACAGAGAGGGTTACAGACAGAGAGGGTTACAGACAGAGAGGGTTACAGACAGAGAGGGTGTGAACAATGCTGAATGGGTGAACACAAAGAGGGTTACAGACAGAGAGGGTGTGAACAATGCTGAATGGGTGAACACAAAGAGGGTTACAGACAGAGAGGGTGTGAACAATGCCGAATGGGTGAACACAAAGAGGGTTACAGACAGAGAGGGTTAGAGACAGAGAGGGTTACAGACAGAGAGGGTGTGAACAATGCTGAATGGGTGAACACAAAGAGGGTTAGAGACAGAGAGGGTGTGAACAATGCTGAATGGGTGAATACAGAGAGGGTTAGAGACAGAGAGGGTTAGAGACAGAGAGGGTGTGAACAATGCTGAATCGGTGAACACAAAGAGGGTTAGAGACAGAGAGGGTGTGAACAATGCTGAATGGGTGAACACAAAGAGGGTTAGAGACAAAGAGGGTTAGAGACAGAGAGGGTTAGAGACAGAGAGGGTTAGAGACAGAGAGGGTTACAGACAGAGAGGGTTACAGACAGAGAGGGTTACAGACAGAGAGGGTTACAGACAGAGACGGTGTGAACAATGCTGAATGGGTGAACACAAAGAGGGTTAGAGTCAGAGAGGGTTAGAGTCAGAGAGGGTTAGAGTCAGAGAGGGTGTGAACAATGCTGAATGGGTGAACACAGAGAGGGTTAGAGTCAGAGAGGGTTAGAGACAGAGAGGGTTAGAGACAGAGAGGGTTAGAGACAGAGAGGGTTAGAGACAGAGAGGGTTACAGACAGAGAGGGTTAGAGACAGAGAGGGTGTGAACAATGCTGAATGGGTGAACACAGAGAGGGTTGGAGACAGAGAGGGTGTGAACAATGCTGAATGGGTGAACACAGAGAGGGTTAGAGTCAGAGAGGGTTAGAGACAGAGAGGGTTAGAGACAGAGAGGGTTAGAGACAGAGAGGGTTAGAGTCAGAGAGGGTTAGAGACAGAGAGGGTTAGAGTCAGAGAGGGTGTGAACAATGCTGAATGGGTGAACACAGAGAGGGTTAGAGACAGAGAGGGTTAGAGACAGAGAGTGTTAGAGACAGAGAGGGTTAGAGACAGAGAGGGTTAGAGTCAGAGAGGGTTAGAGACAGAGAGGGTTAGAGTCAGAGAGGGTGTGAACAATGCTGAATGGGTGAACACAGAGAGGGTTAGAGACAGAGAGGGTTAGAGTCAGAGAGGGTGTGAACAATGCTGAATGGGTGAACACAGAGAGGGTTAGAGACAGAGAGGGTTAGAGACAGAGAGGGTTAGAGACAGAGAGGGTTAGAGACAGAGAGGGTTACAGACAGAGAGGGTTACAGACAGAGAGGGTTACAGACAGAGAGGGTTAGAGACAGAGAGGGTTACAGACAGAGAGGGTTAGAGACAGAGAGGGTTAGAGACAGAGAGGGTTACAGACAGAGAGGGTTACAGACAGAGAGGGTTACAGACAGAGAGGGTGTGAACAATGCTGAATGGGTGAACACAAAGAGGGTTAGAGACAGAGAGGGTTAGAGACAGAGAGGGTGTGAACAATGCTGAATGGGTGAACACAGAGAGGGTTACAGACAGAGAGGGTGTGAACAATGCTGAATGGGTGAACACAAAGAGGGTTAGAGACAGAGAGGGTGTGAACAATGCTGAATGGGTGAACACAAAGAGGGTTAGAGACAGAGAGGGTTAGAGACAGAGAGGGGTGTGAACAATGCTGAATGGGTGAACACAGAGAGGGTTACAGACAGAGAGGGTGTGAACAATGCTGAATGGGTGAACACAGAGAGGGTTAGAGACAGAGAGGGTTAGAGTCAGAGAGGGTTAGAGTCAGAGAGGGTTAGAGACAGAGAGGGTGTGAACAATGCTGAATGGGTGAACACAGAGAGGGTTACAGACAGAGAGGGTTAGAGACAGAGAGGGTGTGAACAATGCTGAATGGGTGAACACAGAGAGGGTTAGAGACAGAGAGGGTTAGAGTCAGAGTGGGTTAGAGACAGAGAGGGTGTGAACAATGCTGAATGGGTGAACACAGAGAGGGTTAGAGACAGAGAGGGTTACAGACAGAGAGGGTGTGAACAATGCTGAATGGGTGAACACAAAGAGGGTTAGAGACAGAGAGGGTGTGAACAATGCTGAATGGGTGAACACAAAGAGGGTTAGAGACAAAGAGGGTTAGAGACAGAGAGGGTTAGAGACAGAGAGGGTTAGAGACAGAGAGGGTTACAGACAGAGAGGGTTACAGACAGAGAGGGTTACAGACAGAGAGGGTTACAGACAGAGAGGGTGTGAACAATGCTGAATGGGTGAACACAAAGAGGGTTACAGACAGAGAGGGTGTGAACAATGCTGAATGGGTGAACACAAAGAGGGTTACAGACAGAGAGGGTGTGAACAATGCCGAATGGGTGAACACAAAGAGGGTTACAGACAGAGAGGGTTAGAGACAGAGAGGGTTACAGACAGAGAGGGTGTGAACAATGCTGAATGGGTGAACACAAAGAGGGTTAGAGACAGAGAGGGTGTGAACAATGCTGAATGGGTGAACACAGAGAGGGTTAGAGACAGAGAGGGTTAGAGACAGAGAGGGTGTGAACAATGCTGAATCGGTGAACACAAAGAGGGTTAGAGACAGAGAGGGTGTGAACAATGCTGAATGGGTGAACACAAAGAGGGTTAGAGACAAAGAGGGTTAGAGACAGAGAGGGTTAGAGACAGAGAGGGTTAGAGACAGAGAGGGTTACAGACAGAGAGGGTTACAGACAGAGAGGGTTACAGACAGAGAGGGTTACAGACAGAGACGGTGTGAACAATGCTGAATGGGTGAACACAAAGAGGGTTAGAGTCAGAGAGGGTTAGAGTCAGAGAGGGTTAGAGTCAGAGAGGGTGTGAACAATGCTGAATGGGTGAACACAGAGAGGGTTAGAGTCAGAGAGGGTTAGAGACAGAGAGGGTTAGAGACAGAGAGGGTTAGAGACAGAGAGGGTTAGAGACAGAGAGGGTTACAGACAGAGAGGGTTAGAGACAGAGAGGGTGTGAACAATGCTGAATGGGTGAACACAGAGAGGGTTGGAGACAGAGAGGGTGTGAACAATGCTGAATGGGTGAACACAGAGAGGGTTAGAGTCAGAGAGGGTTAGAGACAGAGAGGGTTAGAGACAGAGAGGGTTAGAGACAGAGAGGGTTAGAGTCAGAGAGGGTTAGAGACAGAGAGGGTTAGAGTCAGAGAGGGTGTGAACAATGCTGAATGGGTGAACACAGAGAGGGTTAGAGACAGAGAGGGTTAGAGACAGAGAGTGTTAGAGACAGAGAGGGTTAGAGACAGAGAGGGTTAGAGTCAGAGAGGGTTAGAGACAGAGAGGGTTAGAGTCAGAGAGGGTGTGAACAATGCTGAATGGGTGAACACAGAGAGGGTTAGAGACAGAGAGGGTTAGAGTCAGAGAGGGTGTGAACAATGCTGAATGGGTGAACACAGAGAGGGTTAGAGACAGAGAGGGTTAGAGACAGAGAGGGTTAGAGACAGAGAGGGTTAGAGACAGAGAGGGTTACAGACAGAGAGGGTTACAGACAGAGAGGGTTACAGACAGAGAGGGTTAGAGACAGAGAGGGTTACAGACAGAGAGGGTTAGAGACAGAGAGGGTTAGAGACAGAGAGGGTTACAGACAGAGAGGGTTACAGACAGAGAGGGTTACAGACAGAGAGGGTGTGAACAATGCTGAATGGGTGAACACAGAGGGTTACAGTCAGAGAGGGTTAGAGTCAGAGAGGGTTAGAGTCAGAGAGGGTGTGAACAATGCTGAATGGGTGAACACAAAGAGGGTTAGAGACAGAGAGGGTGTGAACAATGCTGAATGGGTGAACACAAAGAGGGTTAGAGACAGAGAGGGTTAGAGACAGAGAGGGTTAGAGTCAGAGAGGGTTAGAGACAGAGAGGGTTAGAGACAGAGAGGGTTAGAGACAGAGAGGGTTAGAGACAGAGAGGGTTAGAGACAGAGAGGGTTAGAGACAGAGAGGGTTACAGTCAGAGAGGGTGTGAACAATGCTGAATGGGTGAACACAAAGAGGGTTAGAGACAGAGAGGGTTAGAGACAGAGAGGGTTACAGACAGACAGGGTGTGAACAATGCTGAATGGGTGAACACAGAGAGGGTTAGAGACAGAGAGGGTTAGAGTCAGAGAGGGTGTGAACAATGCTGAATGGGTGAACACAGAGAGGGTTAGAGACAGAGAGGGTTACAGACAGAGAGGGTGTGAACAATGCTGAATGGGTGAACACAAAGAGGGTTAGAGTCAGAGAGGGTTAGAGACAGACAGGGTTAGAGACAGAGAGGGTGTGAACAATGCTGAATGGGTGAACACAGAGAGGGTTACAGACAGAGAGGGTTAGAGACAGAGAGGGTTAGAGACAGAGAGGGTTAGAGACAGAGAGGGTTAGAGACAGAGAGGGTTACAGTCAGAGAGGGTGTGAACAATGCTGAATGGGTGAACACAAAGAGGGTTAGAGACAGAGAGGGTTAGAGACAGAGAGGGTTACAGACAGACAGGGTGTGAACAATGCTGAATGGGTGAACACAGAGAGGGTTAGAGACAGAGAGGGTTAGAGTCAGAGAGGGTGTGAACAATGCTGAATGGGTGAACACAGAGAGGGTTAGAGACAGAGAGGGTTACAGACAGACAGGGTGTGAACAATGCTGAATGGGTGAACACAGAGAGGGTTAGAGACAGAGAGGGTTAGAGTCAGAGAGGGTGTGAACAATGCTGAATGGGTGAACACAGAGAGGGTTAGAGACAGAGAGGGTTACAGACAGAGAGGGTGTGAACAATGCTGAATGGGTGAACACAAAGAGGGTTAGAGTCAGAGAGGGTTAGAGACAGACAGGGTTAGAGACAGAGAGGGTGTGAACAATGCTGAATGGGTGAACACAGAGAGGGTTACAGACAGAGAGGGTTAGAGACAGAGAGGGTTAGAGACAGAGAGGGTTAGAGACAGAGAGGGTTAGAGACAGAGAGGGTTACAGTCAGAGAGGGTGTGAACAATGCTGAATGGGTGAACACAAAGAGGGTTAGAGACAGAGAGGGTGTGAACAATGCTGAATGGGTGAACACAAAGAGGGTTAGAGACAGAGAGGGTTAGAGACAGAGAGGGTGTGAACAATGCTGAATGGGTGAACACAGAGAGGGTTACAGACAGAGAGGGTGTGAACAATGCTGAATGGGTGAACACAAAGAGGGTTAGAGTCAGAGAGGGTTAGAGACAGAGAGGGTGTGAACAATGCTGAATGGGTGAACACAGAGAGGGTTACAGACAGAGAGGGTTAGAGACAGAGAGGGTTAGAGACAGAGAGGGTTAGAGACAGAGAGGGTTAGAGACAGAGAGGGTTAGAGACAGAGAGGGTGTGAACAATGCTGAATGGGTGAACACAAAGAGGGTTAGAGACAGAGAGGGTGTGAACAATGCTGAATGGGTGAACACAAAGAGGGTTAGAGACAGAGAGGGTGTGAACAATGCTGAATGGGTGAACACAAAGAGGGTTAGAGACAGAGAGGGTTAGAGACAGAGAGGGTGTGAACAATGCTGAATGGGTGAACACAGAGAGGGTTACAGACAGAGAGGGTGTGAACAATGCTGAATGGGTGAACACAAAGAGGGTTAGAGACAGAGAGGGTGTGAACAATGCTGAATGGGTGAACACAAAGAGGGTTAGAGACAGAGAGGGTTAGAGACAGAGAGGGTGTGAACAATGCTGAATGGGTGAACACAGAGAGGGTTACAGACAGAGAGGGTGTGAACAATGCTGAATGGGTGAACACAGAGAGGGTTAGAGACAGAGAGGGTTAGAGTCAGAGAGGGTTAGAGTCAGAGAGGGTTAGAGACAGAGAGGGTGTGAACAATGCTGAATGGGTGAACACAGAGAGGGTTACAGACAGAGAGGGTTAGAGACAGAGAGGGTGTGAACAATGCTGAATGGGTGAACACAGAGAGGGTTAGAGACAGAGAGGGTTAGAGTCAGAGTGGGTTAGAGACAGAGAGGGTGTGAACAATGCTGAATGGGTGAACACAGAGAGGGTTAGAGACAGAGAGGGTTACAGACAGAGAGGGTGTGAACAATGCTGAATGGGTGAACACAAAGAAGAGCTCTCCAATATCAGTACAAAAACATCCAAATGCCATTTTCTCGAAAGTGAGTTTTATAAGTTCATCAACTTTCAAAGGAAAATGACTTTCCCAATGTTCCTCAAATGTAGTGTATGATATACCATTTT
Source organism: Oncorhynchus kisutch (assembly GCF_002021735.2). Taxonomy (NCBI): domain Eukaryota; kingdom Metazoa; phylum Chordata; class Actinopteri; order Salmoniformes; family Salmonidae; genus Oncorhynchus; species Oncorhynchus kisutch. The sequence continues at coordinate 88,705,899 of NC_034190.2, forward strand.
GTTATGTGTGATGTTATGTGATGTTATGTGTAATGTTATGTGATGTTATGTGATGTGTAATGTTATGTGATGTGTAATGTTGTGTGATGTGTTATGTGATGTGTAATGTTATGTATATTGTTATGTGATGTGTAATGTTATGTGATGTGTAATGTTATGTGATGTGTAATGTTATGTGATGTGTAATGTTATGTGATGTGTAATGTTATGTGATGTGTAATGTTATGTGATGTGTAATGTTATGTGATGTGTAATGTTATGTGATGTGTAATGGTATGTATATTGTTATGTGATGTGTAATGGTATGTGATGTGATGTGTAATGGTATGTGATGTGTAATGTTATGTGATGTGTAATGTTATGTGATGTGTAATGGTATGTGATGTGTAATGTTATGTGATGTGTAATGTTATGTGATGTGTAATGTTATGTGATGTGTAATGTTATGTGATGTGTAATGTTATGTGATGTGTAATGTTATGTGATGTGTAATGTTGTGATGTGTAATGGTATGTATATTGTTATGTGATGTGTAATGGTATGTGATGTGATGTGTAATGGTATGTGATGTGATGTGTAATGGTATGTGATGTGTAATGTTATGTGATGTGTAATGTTATGTATATTGTTATGTGATGTGTAATGTTATGTGATGTGTAATGTTATGTGATGTGTAATGTTATGTGATGTGTAATGGTATGTGATGTGTAATGTTATGTGATGTGTAATGTTATGTATATTGTTATGTGATGTGTAATGGTATGTGATGTGATGTGTAGGAAATGTGATGTGATGTGTAATGGTATGTGATGTGTAATGTTACGTGATGTGTTATGTGATGTGTAATGTTATGTGATGTGTAATGTGATGTGCAATGTTATGTGATGTGTAATGTTATGTGATGTGTAATGTTATGTGATGTGTAATGTTATGTGATGTGTAATGTTATGTATATTGTTATGTGATGTGTAATGGTATGTGATGTGTAATGTTATGTGATGTGTAATGGTATGTGATGTGTAATGTTATGTGATGTGTAATGGTATGTGATGTGTAATGTTATGTGATGTGTAATGTTATGTGATGTGTAATGTTATGTGATGTGTAATGTTATGTATATTGTTATGTGATGTGTAATGGTATGTGATGTGTAATGGTATGTGATGTGTAATGTTATGTGATGTGTAATGTTATGTATATTGTTATGTGATGTGTAATGGTATGTGATGTGATGTGTAAGGATATGTGATGTGATGTGATGTGTTATGTGATGTGTAATGTTATGTATATTGTTATGTGATGTGTAATGTTATGTGATGTGTTATGTGATGTGTAATGTTATGTGATGTGTAATGTTATGTGATGTGTTATGTGATGTGTAATGTTATGTGATGTGTAATGTTATGTGATGTGTTATGTGATGTGTAATGTTATGTGATGTGTTATGTGATGTGTAATGTTATGTGATGTGTTATGTGATGTGTAATGTTATGTGATGTGTAATGTGATGTGCAATGTTATGTGATGTGTAATGTTATGTGATGTGTAATGTTATGTGATGTGTAATGTTATGTGATGTGTAATGTTATGTGATGTGTAATGTTATGTGATGTGTAATGTTATGTGATGTGTAATGTTATGTGATGTGTAATGTTATGTGATGTGTAATGTTATGTGATGTGTAATGTTATGTGATGTGTAATGTTATGTGATGTGTTATGTGATGTGTAATGTTATGTGATGTGTTATGTGATGTGTAGTGTTATGTGATGTGTAATGTGATGTGCAATGTTATGTGATGTGTTATGTGATGTGTAATGTTATGTGATGTGTTATGTGATGTGTAATGTTATGTGATGTGTAATGTGATGTGCAATGTTACATGATGTGTAATGTTATGTGATGTGTAATGTTATGTATATTGTTATGTGATGTGTAATGTTATGTGATGTGTAATGTTATGTATATTGTTATGTGATGTGTAATGGTATGTGATGTGTAATGGTATGTGATGTGTAATGTTATGTGATGTGTAATGGTATGTGATGTGATGTGTAATGGTATGTGATGTGATGTGTAAGGATATGTGATGTGATGTGTAATGGTATGTGATGTGATGTGTAATGGTATGTGATGTGATGTGTAATGGTATGTGATGTGTAATGTTATGTGATGTGTAATGTTATGTATATTGTTATGTGATGTGTAATGTTATGTGATGTGTAATGTTATGTATATTGTTATGTGATGTGTAATGTTATGTGATGTGTAATGTTATGTGATGTGTAATGGTATGTATATTGTTATGTGATGTGTAATGGTATGTGATGTGATGTGTAAGGATATGTGATGTGATGTGATGTGTAATGGTATGTGATGTGATGTGTAATGGTATGTGATGTGTAATGTTATGTGATGTGTAATGTTATGTGATGTGTAATGGTATGTGATGTGTTATGTGATGTGTAATGTTATGTGATGTGTTATGTTATGTATATTGTTATGTGATGTGCAATGTTATGTGATGTGTAATGGTATGTGATGTGTAATGTTATGTGATGTGTAATGTTATGTGATGTGTAATGTTATGTATATTGTTATGTGATGTGTAATGGTATGTGATGTGATGTGTAAGGATATGTGATGTGATGTGATGTGTAATGGTATGTGATGTGATGTGTAATGGTATGTGATGTGTAATGTTATGTGATGTGTAATGTTATGTGATGTGTAATGGTATGTGATGTGTTATGTGATGTGTAATGTTATGTGATGTGTTATGTTATGTATATTGTTATGTGATGTGCAATGTTATGTGATGTGTAATGGTATGTGATGTGTAATGTTATGTGATGTGTAATGTTATGTGATGTGTAATGTTATGTGATGTGTAATGTTATGTGAATTGTAATGTTATGTGATGTGTAATGTTATGTGATGTGTAATGTGATGTGTTATGTGATGTGTAATGTTATGTGATGTGTAATGTGATGTGCAATGTTATGTGATGTGTAATGTTATGTGATGTGTAATGTTATGTGATGTGTAATGTTATGTGATGTGTAATGTTATGTGATGTGTAATGTTATGTGATGTGTAATGTTATGTGATGTGTAATGTTATGTGATGTGTAATGTTATGTGATGTGTAATGTTATGTGATGTGTAATGTTATGTGATGTGTTATGTGATGTGTAATGTTATGTGATGTGTTATGTGATGTGTAATGTTATGTGATGTGTAATGTGATGTGCAATGTTATGTGATGTGTTATGTGATGTGTAATGTTATGTGATGTGTTATGTGATGTGTAATGTTATGTGATGTGTAATGTGATGTGCAATGTTATGTGATGTGTAATGTTATGTGATGTGTAATGTTATGTGATGTGTAATGTTATGTGATGTGTAATGTTATGTGATGTGTAATGTTATGTGATGTGTAATGTTATGTGATGTGTAATGTGTATGTATGTGTAATGTTATGTGATGTGTAATGTTATGTGATGTGTAATGTTATGTGATGTGATGTGTAATGTTATGTATATTGTTATGTATAATGTTATGTGATGTGTGATGTTGTGTATAATGTTATGTGTTATGTTGTGTATAATGTTATGTGTTATGTTGTGTATAATGTTGTGTATAATGTTATGTATAATGTTGTGTGATGTTGTGTGTAATGTTGTGTGATGTATAATGTTGTGTGATGTGTAATGTTGTGTATAATGTTATGTGTTATGTTGTGTATAATGTTGTGTATAATGTTATGTATAATGTTGTATAATGTTGTGTATAATGTTATGTATAATGTTGTATAATGTTGTGTAATGTTGTGTATATTGTTATGTATAATGTTGTGTATAATGTTGTGTGATGTTGTGTGTAATGTTGTGTGATGTATAATGTTGTGTATAATGTTGTATAATGTTGTGTATAATGTTGTATATTGTTACGTATATTGTTATGTATAATGTTGTATAATGTTATGTATAATGTTGTGTATAATGTTGTATAATGTTGTATAATGTTGTATAATGTTATGTATAATGTTATGTATAATGTTGTATAATGTTATGTATAATGTTATGTATAATGTTATGTGTGATGTTATGTATAATGTTATGTGATGTGTAATGTAATGTGATGTTCTACCTGAGCTGCATGGGCCAGTTTCTCCATCTTCTCCTGGATGGAACGGGATGACACCCTCTGTTTGGAACTAAATGGGGACAGGGTTATGGTTATGGGTTAGGGTTATGGGTTAAGGGTTAGAGATTAGGGTTACATTTTAGGGTTAGGGTTAGGGTTAGAGATTAGGGTTATATTTTAGGGTTAGAGATTAGGGTTACATTTTAGGGTTAAGGGTTAGGGTTAGAGATTAGTGATGAGGGTTACATTTTAGGGTTAGGGTTAGAGATAAGGGTTACAATTTAGGGTAATGGTTAGGGGTTAGGGTTAGAGATACGGGTTACATTTTAATGGAAGGGTAAGGGTTAGGGTTAGGGTTAGGGTTTGGGGTTAGGGTTAGGGGTTAGGGTTAGAGATAAGGGTTACATTTTAGGGCTAGTGTTAGGGGTTAGGGTTAGAGATAAGGGTTACATTTTAGGGTTAGGGTTAGAGATAAGTGTTACATTTTAGGATAAGGGTAAGGGTTAGGGTTAGAGATAAGATTTACATTTTAGGGGAAGGGTTAGGGTTAGGGGTTAGAGTTAAAGATAAGGGTTAGGGTTAGGTGTTAGGGTTAGAGATACGGGTTACAATTAAGGGTTAGGGTTAGGGTTAGAGATAAGGGTTACATTTTAGGGTTAGGGGTTAGGGTTAGGGGTTGGGGTAGAGATAAGGGTTACATTTTAGGGTAAGGTTAAGGGTTAGGGTTCGAGATAAGGGTTACATTTTAGCATAAGAGTAAGGGTTAGGGTTACATTTTAGGATAAGGGTAAGGGTTAGGGTTAGGGGTAGAGATAAGGGTTACATTTTAGGGTAAGGGTAAGGGTTAGGGGTTAGGGTTAGAGATAAGGATTACATTTTAGGGTAAGGGTTACAGGTTACGGGTTAGGGCTAAGGGTCACATTTTAGGGTACGGGTTAGGGGTTAGAGATAAGGGTTACATTTTAGGGTAAGGGTTAGGGTTAGAGTTAGAGATAAGGGTTACATTTTAGGGTAAGGGTAAGGGTTAGGGGTTAGGGTTAGAGATAAGGGTTACATTTTAGGTTATGGGTAAGGGTTAGAGATAAGGGTTATTTTTAGGGTAAGGGTAAGGGTTAGCGGTTAGTGTTAGGGTTAGGGTTACATTTTAGGATAAGGGTTAGGGTTACGGGTCAGGGATAAGGGTTACATTTTAGGGTAAGGGTTAGAGATAAGGGTTACATTTTAGGGTAAGGGTAAGGGTTAGGGGTAGAGATAACGGTTACATTTTAGGGTAAGGGTAAGGGTTAGGGGTTAGGGTTAGAGATAAGGGTTACATTTTAGGGAATGGGTTAGTGGTTAGGATTAGAGATAAGGATTACATTTTAGGGTAAGGGTTAGAGATAAGGGTTACATTTTAGGGTAAGGGTTTGGGTTAGGGTTAGAGATAAGGGTTCTATTTTAGGGTAAGGGTTAGAGATAAGGGTTCCATTTTAGGGTAAGGGTTAGGGTTAGAGATAAGGGTTACATTTTAGGGTAAGGGTTAGGGTTAGGGTTAGAGATAAGGGTTACATTTAGGGTTAGGGGTTAGGGCTACGGGTTAGGGCTAGGGTTAGAGATGAGTTACATTTTAGGGTTAGGGTTAGAGATAAGGGTTACATTTTAGGGTAAGGGTAAGGGTTAGGGGTTAGAGATAAGGGTTACGTTCTAGGGTAAGGGTTAGGGGTTAGGGTTAGAGATAAGGGTTACATTTTAGGGTATGGGTTAGTAGTTAGGATTAGAGATAAGGTTACATTTTAGGGTAAGGGTAAGGGTTAGGGGTTAGGGTTAGAGATAAGGGTTACATTTTAGGGTATGGGTTAGTGGTTAGGATTAGAGATAAGGGTTACATTTTAGGGTAAGGGTTAGAGATAAGGGTTATATTTTAGGGTAAGGGTTTGGGTTAGAGATAAGGGTTACATTTGAGGGCAAGGGTTAGGGTTAGGGATTAGGGTTAGAGATAAGGGTTACATTTTAGGGTCAGGGGTTAGGGCTACGGGTTAGGGCTAGGGTTAGGGGTTAGGTTTAGAGATGAGGGTTACATTTTAGGGTTAGGGTTAGAGATAAGGGTTACGTTTTAGGGTAAGGGTAAGGATTAGGGTTAGGGGTTAGGGTTAGAGATGAGGGTTACATTTTAGGGTAAGGGTAAGGGCTAGGGTTAGGGTTAGAGATAAGGGTTACATTTTAGGGTAAGGGTTAGGGTTAGGCGTTAGGGGTTAGGGATAAGGGTTACATTTTAGGGTAAGGGTAAGGGTTAGGGTTAGGGGTTAGGGTTAGAGATAAGGTTTGCATTTTAGGGTAAGGGCTAGGGTTAGGGTTAGAGATAAGGGTTACATTTTAGGGTAAGGGTTAGGGTTAGGGGTTAGGGGTTAGGGATAAGGGTTACATTTTAGGGTAAGGGTAAGGGTTAGGGGTTAGGGTTAGAGATAAGGTTAGCATTCAAGGGTAAGGGTTAGGGTTAGAGATAAGGGTTACATTTTAGGGTAAGGGTAAGGGCTAGGGTTAGGGTTAGAGATAAGGGTTACAATTTAGGGTAAGGGTTAGGATTAGGGTTGGGGGTTAGGGTTAGGGGTTACATTTTAGGGTAAGGGTTAGGGTTAGAGATAAGGGTTACATTTTAGGGTAAGGGTAAGGGTTAGGGTTAGAGATAAGGGTTACATTTTAGGGTAAGGGTAAGGATTAGGGTTAGGGGTTAGGGTTAGAGATAAGGGTTACATTTTAGGGTAAGGGGTTAGGGGTTAGGGTTAGGAGTTATATTTTAGGGTAAGGGTAAGGGTTGGGGTTAGAGATAAGGGTAACATTTTAGGGTAAGGGTTAGGGTTAGGGGTTAGGGTTAGGGGTTATATTTTAGGGTAAGGGTAAGGGTTAGGGTTAGAGATAAGGGTTACATTTTAGCGTTAGGGGTTAGGGTTAGAGATAAGGGTTACATTTTAGGGTAAGGGTAAGGGTTAGGGTTAGAGATAAGGGTTACATTTTAGGGTAAGGGTAAGGATTAGGGTTAGGGGTTAGGGTTAGAGATAAGGGTTACATTTTAGGGTAAGGGGTTAGGGGTTAGGGTTAGGAGTTATATTTTAGGGTAAGGGTAAGGGTTGGGGTTAGAGATAAGGGTAACATTTTAGGGTAAGGGTTAGGGTTAGGGGTTAGGGTTAGGGGTTATATTTTAGGGTAAGGGTAAGGGTTAGGGTTAGAGATAAGGGTTACATTTTAGCGTTAGGGGTTAGGGTTAGAGATAAGGGTTACATTTTAGGTTAAGGGTTAGGGGTTAGGGGTTAGGGATAAGGGTTACATTTTAGGGTAAGGGTAAGGGTTAGGGTTAGGGGTTAGAGATAAGGGTTACATTTTAGGGTAAAGGTTAGGGTTAGAGATAAGGGTTACATTTTAGGGTAAGGGTTATGGTTACGGGTTAGGGTTAGAGATAAGGGTTACATTTTAGGGTAAGGTAAGTGTTAGGGTTAGAGATAAGGGTTACATTTTAGGGTACGGGTTAGGGGTTAGAGATAAGGGTTACATTTTAGGGTAAGGGTTAGGGTTAGAGTTAGAGATAAGGGTTACATTTTAGGGTAAGGGTTAGTGGTTAGGATTAGAGATAAGGATTACATTTTAGGGTAAGAGTTAGAGATAAGGGTTACATTTTAGGGTAAGGGTTTGGGTTAGGGTTAGAGATAAGGGTTACATTTTAGGGTAAGGGTTAGGGGTTAGAGATAAGGGTTCCATTTTAGGGTAAGGGTTAGGGTTAGAGATAAGGGTTACATTTTAGGGTAAGGGTTAGGGTTAGGGTTAGAGATAAGGGTTACATTTTAGGGTTAGGGGTTAGGGCTACGGGTTAGGGCTAGGGTTAGAGATGAGAGTTACATTTTAGGGTTAGGGTTAGAGATAAGGGTTACATTTTAGGGTAAGGGTAAGGGTTAGGGGTTAGAGATAAGGGTTACGTTCTAGGGTAAGGGTTAGGGGTTAGGGTTAGAGATAAGGGTTACATTTTAGGGCTAGTGTTAGGGGTTAGGGTTAGAGATAAGGGTTACATTTTAGGGTTAGGGTTCTAGATAAGTGTTACATTTTAGGGTAAGGGTAAGGGTTAGGGTTAGAGATAAGATTTACATTTTAGGGGAAGGGTTAGGGTTAGGGGTTAGAGTTAAAGATAAGGGTTAGGGTTAGGTGTTAGGGTTAGAGATACGGGTTACAATTAAGGGTAAGGGATAGGGATAGAGATAAGGGTTACATTTTAGGGTTAGGGGTTAGGGTTAGGGGTTGGGGTAGAGATAAGGGTTACATTTTAGGGTAAGGTTAAGGGTTAGGGTTCGAGATAAGGGTTACATTTTAGCATAAGGGTAAGGGTTAGGGTTACATTTTAGGATAAGGGTAAGGGTTAGGGGTAGAGATAAGGGTTACATTTTAGGGTAAGGGTAAGGGTTAGGGGTTAGGGTTAGAGATAAGGGTTACATTTTATGGTAAGGGTTACAGGTTACGGGTTAGGGCTAAGGGTCACATTTTAGGGTACGGGTTAGGGTTAGAGTTAGAGATAAGGGTTACATTTTAGGGTAAGGGTTAGGGTTAGAGTTAGAGATAAGGGTTACATTTTAGGGTAAGGGTAAGGGTTAGGGGTTAGGGTTAGAGATAAGGGTTACATTTTAGGTTATGGTAAGGGTTAGAGATAAGGGTTTTTTTTAGGGTAAGGGTTAGCGGTTAGTGTTAGGGTTAGGGTTACATTTTAGGATAAGGGTTAGGGTTACGGGTCAGGGATAAGGGTTACATTTTAGGGTAAGGGTTAGGGTTAGAGATAAGGGTTACATTTTAGGGTAAGGGTAAGGGTTAGGGGTAGAGATAACGGTTACATTTTAGGGTAAGGGTAAGGGTTAGGGTTAGAGATAAGGGTTACATTTTAGGATAAGGGTTAGGGTTACGGGTCAGGGATAAGGGTTACATTTTAGGGTAAGGGTTAGGGTTAGAGATAAGGGTTACATTTTAGGGTAAGGGTTAGGGTTAGGGTTAGAGATAAGGGTTACATTTAGGGTTAGGGGTTAGGGCTACGGGTTAGGGCTAGGGTTAGAGATGAGTTACATTTTAGGGTTAGGGTTAGAGATAAGGGTTACATTTTAGGGTAAGGGTAAGGGTTAGGGGTTAGAGATAAGGGTTACGTTCTAGGGTAAGGGTTAGGGGTTAGGGTTAGAGATAAGGGTTACATTTTAGGGTATGGGTTAGTAGTTAGGATTAGAGATAAGGTTACATTTTAGGGTAAGGGTAAGGGTTAGGGGTTAGGGTTAGAGATAAGGGTTACATTTTAGGGTATGGGTTAGTGGTTAGGATTAGAGATAAGGGTTACATTTTAGGGTAAGGGTTAGAGATAAGGGTTATATTTTAGGGTAAGGGTTTGGGTTAGAGATAAGGGTTACATTTGAGGGCAAGGGTTAGGGTTAGGGATTAGGGTTAGAGATAAGGGTTACATTTTAGGGTCAGGGGTTAGGGCTACGGGTTAGGGCTAGGGTTAGGGGTTAGGTTTAGAGATGAGGGTTACATTTTAGGGTTAGGGTTAGAGATAAGGGTTACGTTTTAGGGTAAGGGTAAGGATTAGGGTTAGGGGTTAGGGTTAGAGATAAGGGTTACATTTTAGGGTAAGGGTAAGGGCTAGGGTTAGGGTTAGAGATAAGGGTTACATTTTAGGGTAAGGGTTAGGGTTAGGCGTTAGGGGTTAGGGATAAGGGTTACATTTTAGGGTAAGGGTAAGGGTTAGGGTTAGGGGTTAGGGTTAGAGATAAGGTTTGCATTTTAGGGTAAGGGCTAGGGTTAGGGTTAGAGATAAGGGTTACATTTTAGGGTAAGGGTTAGGGTTAGGGGTTAGGGGTTAGGGATAAGGGTTACATTTTAGGGTAAGGGTAAGGGTTAGGGGTTAGGGTTAGAGATAAGGTTAGCATTCAAGGGTAAGGGTTAGGGTTAGAGATAAGGGTTACATTTTAGGGTAAGGGTAAGGGCTAGGGTTAGGGTTAGAGATAAGGGTTACAATTTAGGGTAAGGGTTAGGATTAGGGTTGGGGGTTAGGGTTAGGGGTTACATTTTAGGGTAAGGGTTAGGGTTAGAGATAAGGGTTACATTTTAGGGTAAGGGTAAGGGTTAGGGTTAGAGATAAGGGTTACATTTTAGGGTAAGGGTAAGGATTAGGGTTAGGGGTTAGGGTTAGAGATAAGGGTTACATTTTAGGGTAAGGGGTTAGGGGTTAGGGTTAGGAGTTATATTTTAGGGTAAGGGTAAGGGTTGGGGTTAGAGATAAGGGTAACATTTTAGGGTAAGGGTTAGGGTTAGGGGTTAGGGTTAGGGGTTATATTTTAGGGTAAGGGTAAGGGTTAGGGTTAGAGATAAGGGTTACATTTTAGCGTTAGGGGTTAGGGTTAGAGATAAGGGTTACATTTTAGGTTAAGGGTTAGGGGTTAGGGGTTAGGGATAAGGGTTACATTTTAGGGTAAGGGTAAGGGTTAGGGTTAGGGGTTAGAGATAAGGGTTACATTTTAGGGTAAAGGTTAGGGTTAGAGATAAGGGTTACATTTTAGGGTAAGGGTTATGGTTACGGGTTAGGGTTAGAGATAAGGGTTACATTTTAGGGTAAGGTAAGTGTTAGGGTTAGAGATAAGGGTTACATTTTAGGGTACGGGTTAGGGGTTAGAGATAAGGGTTACATTTTAGGGTAAGGGTTAGGGTTAGAGTTAGAGATAAGGGTTACATTTTAGGGTAAGGGTTAGTGGTTAGGATTAGAGATAAGGATTACATTTTAGGGTAAGAGTTAGAGATAAGGGTTACATTTTAGGGTAAGGGTTTGGGTTAGGGTTAGAGATAAGGGTTACATTTTAGGGTAAGGGTTAGGGGTTAGAGATAAGGGTTCCATTTTAGGGTAAGGGTTAGGGTTAGAGATAAGGGTTACATTTTAGGGTAAGGGTTAGGGTTAGGGTTAGAGATAAGGGTTACATTTTAGGGTTAGGGGTTAGGGCTACGGGTTAGGGCTAGGGTTAGAGATGAGAGTTACATTTTAGGGTTAGGGTTAGAGATAAGGGTTACATTTTAGGGTAAGGGTAAGGGTTAGGGGTTAGAGATAAGGGTTACGTTCTAGGGTAAGGGTTAGGGGTTAGGGTTAGAGATAAGGGTTACATTTTAGGGCTAGTGTTAGGGGTTAGGGTTAGAGATAAGGGTTACATTTTAGGGTTAGGGTTCTAGATAAGTGTTACATTTTAGGGTAAGGGTAAGGGTTAGGGTTAGAGATAAGATTTACATTTTAGGGGAAGGGTTAGGGTTAGGGGTTAGAGTTAAAGATAAGGGTTAGGGTTAGGTGTTAGGGTTAGAGATACGGGTTACAATTAAGGGTAAGGGATAGGGATAGAGATAAGGGTTACATTTTAGGGTTAGGGGTTAGGGTTAGGGGTTGGGGTAGAGATAAGGGTTACATTTTAGGGTAAGGTTAAGGGTTAGGGTTCGAGATAAGGGTTACATTTTAGCATAAGGGTAAGGGTTAGGGTTACATTTTAGGATAAGGGTAAGGGTTAGGGGTAGAGATAAGGGTTACATTTTAGGGTAAGGGTAAGGGTTAGGGGTTAGGGTTAGAGATAAGGGTTACATTTTATGGTAAGGGTTACAGGTTACGGGTTAGGGCTAAGGGTCACATTTTAGGGTACGGGTTAGGGTTAGAGTTAGAGATAAGGGTTACATTTTAGGGTAAGGGTTAGGGTTAGAGTTAGAGATAAGGGTTACATTTTAGGGTAAGGGTAAGGGTTAGGGGTTAGGGTTAGAGATAAGGGTTACATTTTAGGTTATGGTAAGGGTTAGAGATAAGGGTTTTTTTTAGGGTAAGGGTTAGCGGTTAGTGTTAGGGTTAGGGTTACATTTTAGGATAAGGGTTAGGGTTACGGGTCAGGGATAAGGGTTACATTTTAGGGTAAGGGTTAGGGTTAGAGATAAGGGTTACATTTTAGGGTAAGGGTAAGGGTTAGGGGTAGAGATAACGGTTACATTTTAGGGTAAGGGTAAGGGTTAGGGTTAGAGATAAGGGTTACATTTTAGGATAAGGGTTAGGGTTACGGGTCAGGGATAAGGGTTACATTTTAGGGTAAGGGTTAGGGTTAGAGATAAGGGTTACATTTTAGGGTAAGGGTAAGGGTTAGGGTTAGAGATAAGGGTTACATTTTAGGGTAAGGGTAAGGATTAGGGTTAGGGGTTAGGGTTAGAGATAAGTGTTACATTTTAGGGTAAGGGGTTAGGGGTTAGGGTTAGGGATTATATTTTAGGGTAAGGGTAAGGGTTGGGGTTAGAGATAAGGGTTACATTTTAGCGTTAGGGGTTAGGGTTAGAGATAAGGGTTACATTTTAGGGTAAGGGTTAGGGGTTAGGGGTTAGGGATAAGGGTTACATTTTAGGGTAAGGGTAAGGGTTAGGGTTAGGGGTTAGAGATAAGGGTTACATTTTAGGGTAAAGGTTAGGGTTAGAGATACGGGTTACATTTTAGGGTAAGGGTTATGGTTATGGGTTAGGGTTAGAGATAAGGGTTACATTTTAGGGTAAGGTAAGTGTTAGGGTTAGAGATAAGGGTTACATTTTAGGGTACGGGTTAGGGGTTAGAGATAAGGGTTACATTTTAGGGTAAGGGTTAGGGTTAGGGGTTAGGGTTAGAGATAAGGGTTACATTTTAGGGAATGGGTTAGTGGTTAGGATTAGAGATAAGGATTACATTTTAGGGTAAGGGTTAGAGATAAGGGTTACATTTTAGGGTAAGGGTTTGGGTTAGGGTTAGAGATAAGGGTTACATTTTAGGGTAAGGGTTAGGGGTTAGAGATAAGGGTTCCATTTTAGGGTAAGGGTTAGGGTTAGAGATAAGGGTTACATTTTAGGGTAAGGGTTAGGGTTAGGGTTAGAGATAAGGGTTACATTTTAGGGTTAGGGGTTAGGGCTACGGGTTAGGGCTAGGGTTAGAGATGAGAGTTACATTTTAGGGTTAGGGTTAGAGATAAGGGTTACATTTTAGGGTAAGGGTAAGGGTTAGGGGTTAGAGATAAGGGTTACGTTCTAGGGTAAGGGTTAGGGGTTAGGGTTAGAGATAAGGGTTACATTTTAGGGCTAGTGTTAGGGGTTAGGGTTAGAGATAAGGGTTACATTTTAGGGTTAGGGTTAGAGATAAGTGTTACATTTTAGGGTAAGGGTAAGGGTTAGGGTTAGATATAAGATTTACATTTTAGGGGAAGGGTTAGGGTTAGGGGTTAGAGTTAAAGATAAGGGTTAGGGTTAGGTGTTAGGGTTAGAGATATGGGTTACAATTAAGGGTAAGGGTAAGGGATAGGGATAGAGATAAGGGTTACATTTTAGGGTTAGGGGTTAGGGTTAGGGGTTGGGGTAGAGATAAGGGTTACATTTTAGGGTAAGGTTAAGGGTTAGGGTTCGAGATAAGGGTTACATTTTAGCATAAGGGTAAGGGTTATGGTTACTTTTTAGGATAAGGGTAAGGGTTAGGGTTAGGGGTAGAGATAAGGGTTACATTTTAGGGTAAGGGTAAGGGTTAGGGGTTAGGGTTAGAGATAAGGGTTACATTTAGGGTAAGGGTTACAGGTTACGGGTTAGGGCTAAGGGTCACATTTTAGGGTACGGGTTAGGGTTAGAGTTAGAGATAAGGGTTACATTTTAGGGTAAGGGTTAGGGTTAGAGTTAGAGATAAGGGTTACATTTTAGGGTAAGGGTAAGGGTTAGGGGTTAGGGTTAGAGATAAGGGTTACATTTTAGGTTATGGGTAAGGGTTAGAGATAAGGGTTATTTTAGGGTAAGGGTAAGGGTTAGCGGTTAGTGTTAGGGTTAGGGTTACGGGTCAGGGATAAGGGTTACATTTTAGGGTAAGGGTTAGGGTTAGAGATAAGGGTTACATTTTAGGGTAAGGGTAAGGGTTAGGGGTAGAGATAACGGTTACATTTTAGGGTAAGGGTTAGGGTTAGGGGTTAGGGTTAGAGATAAGGGTTACATTTTAGGATAAGGGTTAGGGTTACGGGTCAGGGATAAGGGTTACATTTTAGGGTAAGGGTTAGGGTTAGAGATAAGGGTTACATTTTAGGGTAAAGGTTAGGGTTAGAGATACGGGTTACATTTTAGGGTAAGGGTTATGGTTATGGGTTAGGGTTAGAGATAAGGGTTACATTTTAGGGTAAGGTAAGTGTTAGGGTTAGAGATAAGGGTTACATTTTAGGGTACGGGTTAGGGGTTAGAGATAAGGGTTACATTTTAGGGTAAGGGTTAGGGTTAGGGGTTAGGGTTAGAGATAAGGGTTACATTTTAGGGAATGGGTTAGTGGTTAGGATTAGAGATAAGGATTACATTTTAGGGTAAGGGTTAGAGATAAGGGTTACATTTTAGGGTAAGGGTTTGGGTTAGGGTTAGAGATAAGGGTTACATTTTAGGGTAAGGGTTAGGGGTTAGAGATAAGGGTTCCATTTTAGGGTAAGGGTTAGGGTTAGAGATAAGGGTTACATTTTAGGGTAAGGGTTAGGGTTAGGGTTAGAGATAAGGGTTACATTTTAGGGTTAGGGGTTAGGGCTACGGGTTAGGGCTAGGGTTAGAGATGAGAGTTACATTTTAGGGTTAGGGTTAGAGATAAGGGTTACATTTTAGGGTAAGGGTAAGGGTTAGGGGTTAGAGATAAGGGTTACGTTCTAGGGTAAGGGTTAGGGGTTAGGGTTAGAGATAAGGGTTACATTTTAGGGCTAGTGTTAGGGGTTAGGGTTAGAGATAAGGGTTACATTTTAGGGTTAGGGTTAGAGATAAGTGTTACATTTTAGGGTAAGGGTAAGGGTTAGGGTTAGATATAAGATTTACATTTTAGGGGAAGGGTTAGGGTTAGGGGTTAGAGTTAAAGATAAGGGTTAGGGTTAGGTGTTAGGGTTAGAGATATGGGTTACAATTAAGGGTAAGGGTAAGGGATAGGGATAGAGATAAGGGTTACATTTTAGGGTTAGGGGTTAGGGTTAGGGGTTGGGGTAGAGATAAGGGTTACATTTTAGGGTAAGGTTAAGGGTTAGGGTTCGAGATAAGGGTTACATTTTAGCATAAGGGTAAGGGTTATGGTTACTTTTTAGGATAAGGGTAAGGGTTAGGGTTAGGGGTAGAGATAAGGGTTACATTTTAGGGTAAGGGTAAGGGTTAGGGGTTAGGGTTAGAGATAAGGGTTACATTTTAGGGTAAGGGTTACAGGTTACGGGTTAGGGCTAAGGGTCACATTTTAGGGTACGGGTTAGGGTTAGAGTTAGAGATAAGGGTTACATTTTAGGGTAAGGGTTAGGGTTAGAGTTAGAGATAAGGGTTACATTTTAGGGTAAGGGTAAGGGTTAGGGGTTAGGGTTAGAGATAAGGGTTACATTTTAGGTTATGGGTAAGGGTTAGAGATAAGGGTTATTTTTAGGGTAAGGGTAAGGGTTAGCGGTTAGTGTTAGGGTTAGGGTTACGGGTCAGGGATAAGGGTTACATTTTAGGGTAAGGGTTAGGGTTAGAGATAAGGGTTACATTTTAGGGTAAGGGTAAGGGTTAGGGGTAGAGATAACGGTTACATTTTAGGGTAAGGGTTAGGGTTAGGGGTTAGGGTTAGAGATAAGGGTTACATTTTAGGATAAGGGTTAGGGTTACGGGTCAGGGATAAGGGTTACATTTTAGGGTAAGGGTTAGGGTTAGAGATAAGGGTTACATTTTAGGGTAAGGGTAAGGGTTAGGGTTAGAGATAAGGGTTACATTTTAGGGTAAGGGTAAGGATTAGGGTTAGGGGTTAGGGTTAGAGATAAGGGTTACATTTTAGGATAAGGGTTAGGGTTACGGGTCAGGGATAAGGGTTACATTTTAGGGTAAGGGTTAGGGTTAGAGATAAGGGTTACATTTTAGGGTAAGGGTAAGGGTTAGGGTTAGAGATAAGGGTTACATTTTAGGGTAAGGGTAAGGATTAGGGTTAGGGGTTAGGGTTAGAGATAAGGGTTACATTTTAGGGTAAGGGGTTAGGGGTTAGGGTTAGGGGTTATATTTTAGGGTAAGGGTAAGGGTTGGGGTTAGAGATAAGGGTTACATTTTAGGGTAAGGGTTAGGGTTAGGGGTTAGGGTTAGGGGTTATATTTTAGGGTAAGGGTAAGGGTTAGGGTTAGAGATAAGGGTTACATTTTAGCGTTAGGGGTTAGGGTTAGAGATAAGGGTTACATTTTAGGGTAAGGGTTAGGGGTTAGGGGTTAGGGATAAGGGTTACATTTTAGGGTAAGGGTAAGGGTT
Organism: Oncorhynchus kisutch; assembly: GCF_002021735.2. Lineage (NCBI taxonomy): Eukaryota > Metazoa > Chordata > Actinopteri > Salmoniformes > Salmonidae > Oncorhynchus > Oncorhynchus kisutch. The sequence continues at coordinate 88,722,313 of NC_034190.2, forward strand.
AGGGGTTAGAGATAAGGGTTACATTTTAGGGTAAAGGTTAGGGTTAGAGATAAGGGTTACATTTTAGGGTAAGGGTTATGGTTACGGGTTAGGGTTAGAGATAAGGGTTACATTTTAGGGTAAGGTAAGTGTTAGGGTTAGAGATAAGGGTTACATTTTAGGGTACGGGTTAGGGGTTAGAGATAAGGGTTACATTTTAGGGTAAGGGTTAGGGTTAGAGTTAGAGATAAGGGTTACATTTTAGGGTAAGGGTAAGGGTTAGGGGTTAGGGTTAGAGATAAGGGTTACATTTTAGGGAATGGGTTAGTGGTTAGGATTAGAGATAAGGATTACATTTTAGGGTAAGGGTTAGAGATAAGGGTTACATTTTAGGGTAAGGGTTTGGGTTAGGGTTAGAGATAAGGGTTACATTTTAGGGTAATGGTTAGGGGTTAGAGATAAGGGTTCCATTTTAGGGTAAGGGTTAGGGTTAGAGATAAGGGTTACATTTTAGGGTAAGGGTTAGGGTTAGAGATAAGGGTTACATTTTAGGGTTAGGGGTTAGGGCTACGGGTTAGGGCTAGGGTTAGAGATGAGAGTTACATTTTAGGGTTAGGGTTAGAGATAAGGGTTACATTTTAGGGCAAGGGTAAGGGTTAGGGGTTAGAGATAAGGGTTACGTTCTAGGGTAAGGGTTAGGGGTTAGGGTTAGAGATAAGGGTTACATTTTAGGGTATGGGTTAGTGGTTAGGATTAGAGATAAGGTTACATTTTAGGGTAAGGGTAAGGGTTAGGGGTTAGGGTTAGAGATAAGGGTTACATTTTAGGGTATGGGTTAGTGGTTAGGATTAGAGATAAGGGTTACATTTTAGGGTAAGGGTTAGAGATAAGGGTTATATTTTAGGGTAAGGGTTTGGGTTAGAGATAAGGGTTACATTTGAGGGTAAGGGTAAGGGTTAGGGTTATGGGTTAGGGCTAAGGGTCACATTTTAGGGTAAGGGTTAGGGATTAGGGTTAGAGATAAGGTTTACATTTTAGGGTTAGGGTAAGGGTTAGGGATTAGGGTTAGAGATAAGGGTTACATTTTAGGGTCAGGGGTTAGGGCTACGGGTTAGGGCTAGGGTTAGGGGTTAGGTTTAGAGATGAGGGTTACATTTTAGGGTTAGGGTTAGAGATAAGTGTTACATTTTAGGGTAAGGGTAAGGGTTAGAGATAAGGGTTACGTTTTAGGGTAAGGGTAAGGATTAGGGTTAGGGGTTAGGGTTAGAGATAAGGGTTACGTTTTAGGGTAAGGGTAAGGGCTAGGGTTAGGGTTAGAGATAAGGGTTACATTTTAGGGTAAGGGTTAGGGTTAGGGGTTAGGGGTTAGGGATAAGGGTTACATCTTAGGGTAAGGGTAAGGGTTAGGGTTAGGGGTTAGGGTTAGAGATAAGGTTTGCATTTTAGGGTAAGGGTTAGGGTTAGAGATAAGGGTTACATTTTAGGGTAAGGGTAAGGGCTAGGGTTAGGGTTAGAGATAAGGGTTACAATTTAGGGTAAGGGTTAGGATTAGGGTTGGGGGTTAGGGTTAGGGGTTACATTTTAGGGTAAGGGTTAGGGTTAGAGATAAGGGTTACATTTTAGGGTTAGGGTTAGGGGTTAGGGTTAGAGATAAGGGTTAGGGTTACATTTTAGGGTAAGGGTTAGGGGTTATAGGGTTAGGGTTAGAGGGTTAGGGTTAGGGCTAGGGTTAGGGGTTAGGGTTAGGGTTAGAGATAAGGGTTACATTTTAGGGTAAGGGTAAGGATTAGGGGTTAGGGTTAGAGATAAGGGTTACATTTTAGGGTAAGGGGTTAGGGTTAGGGGTTATATTTTAGGGTAAGGGTAAGGGTTGGGGTTAGAGATATGGGTTACATTTTAGGGTAAGGGTTAGGGTTAGGGGTTATATTTTAGGGTAAGGGTAAGGGTTAGGGTTAGAGATAAGGGTTACATTTTAGCGTTAGGGGTTAGGGTTAGAGATAAGGGTTACATTTTAGGGTAAGGGTTAGGGTTACGGGTTAGGGTTAGAGATAAGGGTTACATTTTAGGGTAAGGTAAGTGTTAGGGTTAAAGATAAGGGTTACATTTTAGGGTAAGGTAAGGGTTAGAGATAAGGGTTACATTTTAGGGTTAGGGTTAGGGTTAGGGGTTAGGGTTAGAGATAAGGGTTACATTTTAGGGTTAGGGTTAGAGATAAGGGTTACATTTTAGTGTAAGGGTTAGGGGTTAGGGTTAGAGATAAGGGTTACATTTTAGGGTAAGGGTAAGGGTTAGGGGTTAGGGTTAGAGATATTGGTTACATTTTAGGGTAAGGGTTAGGGGTTAGGGTTAGAGATAAGGGTTACATTTTAGGGTAAGGGTAAGGGTTAGGGGTTAGGGTTAGAGATATTGGTTACATTTTAGGGTTAGGGGTTACGGACAGGCATTATTATTATATTATTATATTTTTATAGTGTCAGTATAAAACATGTTAAATGTTCACCAGACTCACTTCCTTTGGAAAGGTAAATCTTTGTCCTGCTCCTCAGTTTGGTCCTGGAAAAGACAGATACTGTTATATAACTAGAATGTACAGCTTGTTTCAAAAGCTTTGTGGATAAAAGCATTTTCACAAAACTCAGATCATCAAAAAGGCAGTCGTTTCAAAACTCATTTTCAATTGACCACACAAAATCACAGTCACTTTTTCACTTAATCAGTGTTTCATCTAGAAATAAGTTTCACATTGCAATACATGTTTATATAAAGGGTTAGGTTTAGGTCCAGGCCCTGTGATACATGTTTATATAAAGGGTTAGGTTTAGGTCCAGGCCCTGTGATACATGTTTATATAAAGGGTTAGGTTTAGGTCCAGGCCCTGTGATACATGTTTATATAAAGGGTTAGGTTTAGGTCCAGGCCTTGTGATACATGTTTATATAAAGGGTTAGGTTTAGGTCCAGGCCCTGTGATACATGTTTATATAAAGGGTTAGGTTTAGGTCCAGGCCCTGTGATACATGTTTATATAAAGGGTTAGGTTTAGGTCCAGGCCCTGTGATACATGTTTATATAAAGGGTTAGGTTTAGGTCCAGGCCCTGTGATACATGTTTATATAAAGTAATTCCCTTTCACAATGAAATGCTCACATTACTTTTGGTATGATTGTCTTCTCATTTGTTAAAATATATTTTACTATTACTTAATCTGACTGCTCTACAGATTTTTAAAAAAACATAATGAAAATGTCTGTGAAGAAGAAACATAAAATATGATTTAAACTGTAATGTACTATTATGATGCCTATTCTGATTTTCCTTTACAGTAAGTAAAACAAAAAGCTGATTGACAAGATCAGAGATGTACTGTACGTAACAAATGGGTTAGGGTTAGGGTTAGGGTTTAAGATCAAAGATGTACTGTACGTAACAAATGGGTTAGGGTTAGGGTTAGGGTTAGGGGGTTAGGGTTAGGGTTTAAGATCAGAGATGTACTGTACGTAACAAATGGGTTAGGGTTAGGGTTTAAGATCAGAGATGTACTGTACGTAACAAATGGGTTAGGGTTAGGGTTAGGGTTTAAGATCAGAGATGTACTGTACGTAACAAATGGGTTAGGGTTAGGGTTAGGGTTAGGGTTAAAGATCAGAGATGTACTGTACGTAACAAATGCATCCTTTGTTGGGATCTTTTTGATGGTTAAGAAGTTAGAATGTATTCCATGTTGAGATTGCATCCCAATATTACACTTTATGTACATCACAGAAGACTGAAATATAACTAAACTGTTTGACATAGAAACAACAGCTTTTGTAATTTACATTAAAAAAAAAAAATCTTTATAAATGATGAAAAATACTAATAACATTCCACCCATGAGGCAAAGTAGGGTGACTGCAGCGAAGGGTTATTTAGCAGACTCATTCAAAGCAGAGGTTGAAACCTAAATTATTTTCCAATCATTTCATTGATTCCGTTCCAATGTTCCGACCAGCAAAATAAAGTTTTGAATTGGTTTGATCCCCGATAAAGTACCGGTTTATATCGTTCCTTTCTGTTCCTTTTTAAACCTCTGAATATGATGGTTTTTTTTACATTAAATTACTTCACCAATCAGTGTGGATAAAGCAGCAAGCTATATCCTCGTTTTGAAACTACAAGTGAATACCGCAACAAATACAATTTTATTTGTCACCTGCGTCGAATACAACAATACCGTGAAATTATTACTTACAAGCCCTTAACCAACAATGCATTTTTAATAAAATAGAGTTAAGAAAATATTAATTAATTCAACTAAAGTTTAAAAAATGAACACAATAAAATAACAATATCGAGGCTATATACAGGGGGTACGGGTACCGCGTCAATGTACCGGTTAGTCGAGGTAATTTGTACTTGTAGGTAGGGGTAAAGTGACTATGCATAGATAATAAGCAGTGAGTAGCAGCAGTATTGTAAAAACAAAGGGTGGGGGGGCAATGCAAATAGTCCAGGTCGCCATTTGATCAGCAGTCTTAAGGCTTGGAGGTAGAAGCTGTTAAGGAGCCTGTTGGACCTAGGCACTCCGGTACAGCAGAGAGAACAGTTTATGACTTGGGAGTCTTTGACAATTCTTGGGGCCTTCCTATAGAGTATAGAGTTCCTGGATGGCAGGAAGCTTGGCCCCATGATGTACTGGGCCGTACGTACTACCCTCTGCAGGAACTTACAGTCGGATGCCGAGCAGTTGCAATGCCAGGCGGTGATGCAACAGGTCAGGATGCTCTTGATGGTGCAGCTGTAGAACTTTTTGAGGATCTGGGGACTCTTACAAAATCTTTTCATTTCCTGAGACATACATTTTATATTTGTTACTTTACCCATACCTACATTTGTTACTTTACCCCTACCTACATTTGTTACTTTACCCATACCTACATTTGTTACTTTACCCATACCTACATTTGTTACTTTACCCATACCTACATTTGTTACATGTAAAAAAATTTTTTTTTTAAAGTGACTATAGATAACTGTCTTGATATGTTTGCACCATGATAGTTTGTTGGTGATGTGGACACCAAGGAACTTTGAACTTTGAACTTCGACTAGCTGGTTAAATAAAGGTGAAATAAATCAAATATATATATATAAAAGGGAGTACAGGACTAAGCATTACCCCTGAGGGGCCCCAGTATATATATATATATTAAACCTTTATTTAACCAGGTAGGCTAGTTGAGAACAAGTTCTCATTTACAACTGCGACCTGGCCAAGATAAAGCAAAGCAGTGTGACACAAACAGCAACACAGAGTTACACATGGAGTAAAACAGACATACAGTCAATAATACAGTAGAAAAAGTATATATACAGTGAGTGCAAATGAGGTAAGATAAGAGAGGTAAGGCTATAAATAGGCCATGGTGCTGAAGTAATTACAATATAGCAATTAAATACTGGAATGGTAGATGTGCAGAAGATGAATGTGCAAATATGCTATGCAATTGCGTGAGAAAACTGAGCGGGGCCAGATGGATTACCGGGATGTGCACTCAGAGCATGCATTGACCAACAGGCAAGTGTCTTCACTGATATTTTCTACCTCTCCCTGACCGAGTCTGTAATACCAACATGTTTCAAGCAGACCACAATAGTCCATGTGCCCAAGAAAGCGAAGGTAACCATCTTAAATTACTAGCACTTATGTTGGTAGCCATGAAGTGCTTTGAAAGGCTGGTCATGGCTCACATCAACAGCATCCTCCCGGACACCCTAGACCCACTCCAATTTGCAGACCGCCCCAACAGATCAACAGATGGCGCAATCCCAATTGCACTGCACACTGCCCTTTCTCACCTGGACAAAAGGAACACTTATGTGAGAATGCTATTCATTGACTACAAACCCCTCCCTCTGCAACTGGATCCTGGACTTCCTGATGCCCCCAGGTAGTAAGGGTAGAAAAACTATATCTGCTCATCCTCCCGAGTGGCACAGAGGTCTAAGGCATCTCAGTGGGACAACCGAGTGCTGAGGACAGGCAGTAAGCAGGTTTGGTAGCCTACTAATGACCATCAGCAGCATCAGGGGAACTGTTGAGGCCTTTTTTTATTTACATTTAAGACATGACACTTCTGCTGTGCTGTCGAATTTGTGAATTTTGTCTCTTGTATAATTAGTTTATACTGGATTAAGCTTACAGTTTTAATAATTGTAATTTCATTAGTTATGTTCCAGAACTCCCTCCATCTTGTGCCTATATCAGTTATTTTTAAGTCTTGATTCCAGTACTTCATATTTTTTTCTACGAGATTATCAGTTGGATAGGCTTTCTGCAAGGTTTTGTATGTCTTACCAATCATATGAGTGTATTTTTCTGAGTAAATAGGATTCCCTCAATCGCTCTGGTGTCTAAAAGCTTTCTGGATGAAATTGTATGATATAAAACATACAAGTTGCATATATTTTAATATATTCTGTAATTTGCAGTGCTGTACCATTTTACATTCAAAGGACAATTTTGAAATGTTAGATTATTTTGCTATTGGATTAACTGGTTGTTAAAATAAGTAAATAGAGAAGATTATTATGATGTTTTGGTGATTAAATCAATGTCTAATGGTGTTTCACAGTAAATGTATATTTTGGATTAATGGTTATGTGGTGAAATATGTTTTCAAGGCAACAAAAAACTAGGCATGTTTTGCCTAGTTAAATAAAGGTTAAATATATATATTTTTGAATTCAAACAAAATTAGTGCACAATATGAAACATTTCAGGTGTTACCATGTAGGCGTTTTGTACGAATAGTAAAAAAAAAACACCACATAAACCAAAGCGATAGAAAAATCATCATTTTTATATCATAAACCCCTGACCTTTAACCCAAACTTTAACTCACCGAGCTACTGGGTTCAAATGTCTTGGAGGCCATCCGAACGCTGGCACTGAGAGAGAGAGAGACACAGAGAGAGATTGAGAGGTGAGAGAGAGATTGAGAGGATAGAGAGGCGAGAGATAGAGAGATAGGAGAGAGATTGAGAGAAGAGAGAGAGGAGAGAGATAGACATTGAGAGGAGAGATTGAGAGGAGAGATGGAGAGGAGAGAGATGGAGATAGAGAGATTGAAAGGATAGAGGAGAGAGAGAGATTGAGAGGAGAGAGAGAGATTGAGAGGAGAGTGATAGAGAGAGATTGAGTGGAGAGAGAGAGAGAGATTGAGAGAGAGAGATTGAGAGGAGAGAGAGAGAGATAGAGAGAGATTGAGAGGAGAGCGATAGAGAGAGATTGAGTGGAAAGAGATAGAGAGATTGAAAGGAGAGGGAGAGAGAGAGGAGAGAGAGAATGAAAGACAAAGTTGGATAAAACAAAAGATAATTGATCATCAAACATAACAGCCATGATGTAGCAAGGATCACAGTCAGTATGTTAGAGCTCTGCTACCCGACCAGAACCCGAGATTATACATCGGTTTAGCGCAGGGTAGGGCCTGTTTTTCATCAATATCTGGTTTGGTTGATTAATTTGACCATTTTAAAAACAAGCACACATAGAACTTGAAAAAGACACATGCTGATGATTACAATCGTTGAGGATAACACACAAAGTCTGGGACTTATTTCCATTGTGGTCCTCTTGAGACAAGATGGCTAGGCAAGATCTAACACAGAGAGATTATAAAACATAAAAACAAAGAAGAACAGCTCATCATTGCAGTTTCATCATAAGAACCTTTTCCAGACCTGATATGGTCATCCATAACATGGAACATAATATAGAACCCTAACAGACCAGAACAGCTCATCATTGCAGTTTCATCATAAGTACCTTTTCCAGACCTGATATGGTCATCCATAACATGATATAATATAGAACCCTAACAGACCAGAACAGCTCATCATTGCAGTTTCATCATAAGTACCTTTTCCAGACCTGATATGGTCATCCATAACATGGAACATAATATAGAACCCTAACAGACCAGAACAGCTCATCATTGCAGTTTCATCATAAGAACCTTTTCCAGACCTGATATGGTCATCCATAACATGATATAATATAGAACCCTAACAGACCAGAACAGCTCATCATTGCAGTTTCATCATAAGTACCTTTTCCAGACCTGATATGGTCATCCATAACATGGAACATAATATAGAACCCTAACAGACCAGAACAGCTCAAGGACAGAATTACATCAACGTAAAAACCACACACATAGACTACATATCAATACACACCAACTACAGTATCTAGGTCCAATAGGGGAGAAGCATTTTGCCGTGAGGTTTAATCTGTTTTTGAAACCAGGTTTCCTGTTTATTTAAGCAATATGAGATGGAAGAAAGTTTCATGTAATAATGGCTCTATATAATACTGTACACTTTTTGAATATGTTCTGGTTTTGGGATTTGGGGACTGTGAAAAGACCAGTAACAATGAAGAGTAAGACGTGCTGCTCTGTTTTAGGCCAGCTGCAGTTCAACTGAATAAAATACAATTTTATTTGTCACTTTGTTTACTTGCCCTTAACCAACAAAGTTGAGAAGTTTTAAGAAAAAAAAAGTGTTAGTACTTATTATTATTATTATTATGACATTTCACATTCTTAAATTAAAGTGGTGATCCTAACTGACCTAAAACTGGGGATTTTTACTTGGATTAAATGTCAGGAATTGTGAAAAACTGAGTTTAAATGTATTTGGCTAAAGTGCATGTAAACTTCCGACTTCAACTGTATATACAGCGGGTACTGGTACAGAGTCAATGTGCGGGGGCACTGGTTAGTCGAAGTCATTGAGCTAATATTTCCATGTAGCTAGAGTTAAAGTGACTATGCTTAGAGAGTAGCAGCAGTGAAAACGGTGGGTCTGGGTAGCCCTTTGATGAGTTGTTCAGGAGTCTTATGGCTTGGGGGAAGAAGCTGTTAAGAAGCCTTTTGGACCTAGACTCGGAGCTCCGGCACCGCTTGTCGTGCGATAGCAGAGAGAACAGTCTATGACTAGGAATAGGCTTTGTCATGCCCTCTTCATGACTGTCTTAGTAGTGTGTTTGAAACAAGATAGTTTGTTGGTGATATGGACACCAAGGGACTTGAAGCTCTCAACCTGCTCCACTGCAGCCCAGTCGATGAGAATGGGGGCGTGTTCGGTCCTCCTTTTCCTGTAGTCCACAATCATCTCCTTAGTCTTGATTACGTTGAGGGAGAGGTTGTTGTCCTGGCACCACACGGCCAGGTCTCTGACCTCCTCCCTACATGCTGTCTCATCGTTGTTGGTAATCAGGCCTCCCGCTGTTGTGTCATTGTTAAACTTGATGATGGTGTTGGAGTCGTGTCTGGCCATGCAGTCATGAGTGAACAGGGAGTACAGGAGGGGACTGAGCAGGCACCCCTGAAGGGCCCCCTTTTTGAGGATCAGCATGGTGGATGTTTTGTTAACTACCCTTACCACCTACGGGCGACCCATCAGGAGGTCCAGGATCCAGTTGCAGAGGTGTTTAGTCGAGAGGGTCCTTAGCTTAGGGATGAGCTTTGAGGGCACTATGGTGTTGAACGCTGAGCTGTAGCCAATGAATAGCATTGTCACATAGGTGTTCCTTTTGTCCATGTGGGAAAGGGCAGTATTGAGTGCAATAGAGATTGCATCATCTGTGGATCTGTTGGGGCAGTATGCAAATAGGAGTGGGTCTAGGGTTTCTGGGAAAATGGTGTTGATGTGAACCATGACCAGCCTTTCAAAGCACTTCATGGCTACAGACATGAGCGCTACGAGTCACTAGTCATTTAAGCAGGTTACCTTGGTGGTCTTGGGCATAGGGACTATGGTGGTCTGCTTGAACCATGTTGGTGTTACAGACTCAGACAGGGACTGATTGAAGATACAGTATCAGTGAAGACACTTGCCAGTTGGTCAGTGCATGCTCGGAGTACACGTCCTGGTACTCCATCTGGCCCTGCAGCCTTGTGAACCTGTTTAAAAGGTCTTACTCACATTGGCTATGGAGAGCGTGATCACACAGTCGTCTGGAACAGCTGATGCTCTCATGCATGCTTCAGTGTTACTTGCCTCGACGCGAGCATAGAAGTAATTCAGCTCATCTGGTAGGCTCGTGTCACTGGGCAGCTCACGGCTGTGCTTCCCTTTGTTTGAGTTTGAGTTTATATTTACAGGGACAGTTCACAATAATCAACATTTCAGTAAAAGTGTCGGTTTTAGCCAGCCGGGCTCATTTTAACCGCAGTCCCTGGGCAGGTTATTAAAAACAATTACAATATAGACAATCATTGAGCAGTGAGCACATGCAGAGCAACATAGGACAAGCAAGACATAGCATACAGACAGAGCAACATAGAACAAAAAGCAGCCTGTAGTCTGTAATAGTTTGCAAGCCCTGCCACATCCGACAAGCGTTGGAACCGGTGTAGTATCAATCTTAGTCCTGTATTAATGCTTTGCCTGTTTGATGGTTCGTCGAAGGGCATAGCAGGATTTCTTGTAAGCTTCCGGGTTAGAGTCCAGTTGAAAGCAGCAGCTCCACCCTTTAGCTCAGTGCAGATGTTGCCTGTAATCCATGGCTTCTGGTTGGGGTATGTACAGTATGTGTGGTCACTGTGGGGACGACATCATTGATGCACTTATTGATGAAGCCTGTGTTGTACTCCTCAATGCCATCGGAAGAATCCTGGAACATATTCCAGTCTGTGCTAGCAAAACAGTTCTGTAGCTTAGTATCTGCTTCATCTGGCCACTTTCTTGTCGACCGAGTCACTTGTGCTTCCGGCTTTAGATTTTGTTCGTAAGCAGGAATCAGAAGAAAATAATTAGTCAGATTTGCCAAATGGAGGGCGCTGGAGAGATTTGTACGCATCTCTGTATGTTGAGTAAAAGTGGTCTAGAATTTTTTTCCATCTGGTTGCACATTTAACATGCTAGTAGAAATGAGGTAAAAACGAGATTCCCTACATTGAAGTCCCAGGCCACAACGAGCGCCGCCTCTGGGCTCCCAAGTGGTGCAGTGGTCTAAGGCACTGCATCACAGTGCACGCTTTTCATCCGGACATCAAAATAATTCCCCCTATCCCAAACAAGTTCAACTCCCTGGCCACTAGGAGTGCTGCCTCTGGATGAGCGCTTTCCTGTTTGCTTATGGCCGTATACAGCTCATTGAGTGCAGTCTTAGAGCTAGCATCGGTTTGTGGTGGTATATAGACAGCTACGAAAAATACAGATGAAAACTCTCTCAGTAAATATTGTGGTCTACAGCTTATCAAGAGATACTCAACCTCAGGTGAGCAAAAACTCAAGACTTCCTTAGATTTCATGCACCAGCTGTTGTTTACAAATATACACTGCTCAAAAAAATAAAGGGAACACTAAAATAACACATCCTAGATCTGAATGAATGAAATATTCTTATTAAATAATTTTTTCTTTACATAGTTGAATGTGCTGACAACAAAATCACACAAAAATTATCAATGGAAATCAAATTTATCAACCCATGGAAGTCACACGACAGGCTGATCCAACTTTGATATAATGTCCTTAAAACAAGTCAAAATGAGGCTCAGTGGTGTGTGTGGCCTCCACGTGCCTGTATGACCTCCCTACAACGCCTGGGCATGCTCCTGATGAGGTGGCGGATGGTCTCCTGAGGGATCTCCTCCCAGACCTGGACTAAAGCATCCGCCAACTCCTGGACAGTCTGTGGTGCAACGTGGCGCTGGTGGATGGAGTGAGACATGATGTCCCAGATGTGCTCAATCGGATTCAGGTCTGGGGAACGGGCGGGCCAGTCCATAGCATCAATGCCTTCCTCTTGCAGCAACTGCTGACACACTCCAGCCACATGAGGTCTAGCACTGTCTTGCATTAGGAGGAACCCAGGGCCAACCGCACCAGCATATGGTCTCACAAGGGGTTTGAGGATCTCATCTCGGTACCTAATTGCAGTCAGGCTACCTCCGGCGAGCACATGGAGGGCTGTGCGGCCACCCAAAGAAATGCCACCCCACACCATGACTGACCCACTGCCAAACAAGACATGCTGGAGGATGGTGCAGGCAGCAGAACGTTCTCCACGGCGTCTCCAGACTCTGTCACGTCTGTCACATGCTCAGTGTGAACCTGCTTTTATCTGTGAAGAGCACAGGGCGCCAGTGGCAAATTTGCCAATCTTGGTGTTCTCTGGCAAATGCCAAATGTCCTGCTGGGCTATAAGCACAACCCCCACCCATGGACGTCGGGCCCTCATACCATCCTCATGGAGTCTGTTTCTGACCGTTTGAGCAGACACATGCACATTTGTGGCGTGCTGGAGGTCATTTTGCAGGGCTCTGGCAGTGCTCCCCTCCTGCTCCTCCTTGCACAAAGGTGGAGATAGCGGTCCTGCTGCTGAGTTGTTGCCCTCCTACGGCCTCCTCCACATCTCCTGATGTACTGGCCTGTCTCCTGGTAGCGCCTCCATGCTCTGGACACTACGCTGACAGACACAGCAAACCTTCTTGCCACAGCTCGCATTGATGTGCCATCCTGGATGAGCTGCACTACCTGAGCCACTTGTGTGGGTTGTAGACTCCATCTCATGCTACCACTAGAGTGAAAGCACCGCCAGCATTCAAAAGTGACCAAAACATCAGCCAGGAAGCATAGGAACTGAGAAGTGGTCTGTGGTCACCACCTGCAGACCACTCCTTTATTGGGGGTGTCTTGCTAATTGCCAATAATTTCCACCTGTTGTCTATTCCATTTGCACAACATCATGTGAAATTTATTGTCAATCAGTGTTGCTTCCTAAGTGGACAGTTTGATTTCACAGAAGTGTGATTGACTTGGAGTTACATTGTGTTGTTTAAGTGTTCCCTTTGTTTTTTTGAGCCGCCATCCCTTCCTGCTGCTCGATCATCCTATTTTTCTAACTTAATTGAGGAAAATAAGAACAATCCGAAATTCCTTTTTGATACTGTCGCAAAGCTAACTAAAAAGCAGCATTCCCCAAGAGAGGATGACTTTCACTTTAGCAGTGATAAATTCATGAACTTCTTTGAGGAAAAGGTTATGATTATTAGAAAGCAAATTACGGACTCCTCTTTAAATCTGCATATTCCTTCAAAGCTCAGTTGTCCTGAGTCTGCACAACTCTGCCAGGACCTAGGATCAAGAGAGACGCTCAAGTGTTTTAGTACTATATCTCTTGACACAATGATGAAAATAATCATGGCCTCTAAACCTTCAAGCTGCATACTGGACCCTATTCCAACTAAACTACTGAAAGAGCTGCTTCCTGTGCTTGGCCCTCCTATGTTGAACATAATAAACGTCTCTCTATCCACTGGATGTGTATCAAACTCACTAAAAGTGGCAGTAATAAAGCCTCTCTTGAAAAAGCCAAACCTTGACCCAGAAAATATAAAAAACTATCGGCCTATATCGAATCTTCCATTCCTCTCAAATATTTTAGAAAAGGCTGTTGCGCAGCAACTTACTGCCTTCCTGAAGACAAACAATGTATACGAAATGCTTCAGTCTGGTTTTAGACCCCATCATAGCACTGAGACGGCACTTGTGAAGGTGGTAAATGACATTTTAATGGCATCGGACCGAGGCTCTGCATCTGTCCTCGTGCTCCTAGACCTTAGTGCTGCTTTTGATACCATCGATCACCACATTCTTTTGGAGAGATTGGAAACCCAATTGGTCTACACGGACAAGTTCTGGCCTGGTTTAGATCTTATCTGTCGGAAAGATATCAGTTTGTCTCTGTGAATGGTTTGTCCTCTGACAAATCAACTGTAAATTTCGGTGTTCCTCAAGGTTCCGTTTTGGGACCACTATTGTTTTCACTATATATTTTACCTCTTGGGGATGTTATTCGAAAACATAATGTTAACTTTCACTGCTATGCGGATGACACACAGCTGTACATTTCAATGAAACATGGTGAAGCCCCAAAATTGCCCTTGCTAGAAACTTTCTACTTTTAAACTCGGACAAAACAGAGATGCTTGTTCTAGGTCCCAAGAAACAAAGAGATCTTCTGTTGAATCTGACAATTAATCTTAATGGTTGTACAGTCGTCTCAAATAAGGACCTCGGCATTACTCTGGACCCTGATCTCTCTTTTGAAGAACATATCAAGACCATTTCAAGGACAGCTTTTTTCCATCTACGTAACATTGCAAAAATTATGCAGAAAAATTAATCCATGCTTTTGTCACTTCTAGGTTAGACTACTTCAATGCTCTACTTTCCGGCTACCCGGATAAAGCACTAAATAAACTTCAGTTGGTGCTAAATACGGCTGCTAGAATCCTGACTAGAACCAATTTTTTTAATCATATTACTCCAGTGCTAGCCTCTCTACACTGGCTACCTGTCAAAGCAAGGGCTGATTTCAAGGTTTTACTGCTAACCTACAAAGCATTACATGGGCTTGCTCCTACCTATCTCTCTGATTTGGTCCTGCCGTACATACCTACACGTACGCTACGGTCACAAGACGCAGGCCTCCTAATTGTCCCTAGAATTTCTAAGCAAACAGCTGGAGGCAGGGCTTTCTCCTATAGAGCTCCATTTTTATGGAACCGGCTGCCTACCCATGTCAGAGACGCAAACTCGGTCTCAACCTTTAAGTCCTTACTGAAGACTTATCTCTTCAGTGGGTCATATGATTGAGTGTACTCTGGCCCAGGAGTGGGAAGGTGAACGGAAAGGCTCTGGAGCAACGAACCGCCCCTGCTGTGTCTGCCTGGCCGGTTCCCCTCTTCCCACTGGGATTCTCTGCCTCTAACCCTATTACAGGGGCTGAGTCACTGGCTTACTGGGGCTCTCTCATGCCGTCCCTGGAAGGGGTGCGTCACCTGAGTGGGTTGATTCACTGATGTGGTCATCCTGTCTGGGTTGACGCCCCCCCTTGGGTTGTGCCATGGCGGAGATCTTTGTGGGCTCCTTGTCTCAGGATGGTAAGTTGGTGGTTGAAGATATCCCTGTAGTGGTGTGGGGGCTGTGCTTTGGCAAAGTCGGTGGGGTTATATCCTTCCTGTTTGGCCCTGTCTGGGGGTGTCCTCGGATGGGGCCACAGTGTCTCCTGACCCCTCCTGTCTCAGCCTCCAGTATTTATGCTGCAGTAGTTAATGTGTCGGGGGGCTAGGGTCAGTTTATTATATCTGGAGTACCTCTCCTGTCCTATTCGGTGTCCTGTGTGAATCTAAGTGTGCGTTCTCTAATTCTCTCTTTCTCTCTCTCTCTCTCGGAGGACCTGAGCCCTAGGACCATGCCCCAGGGCTACCTGACATGATGACTCCTTGCTGTCCCCAGTCCACCTGGCTGTGCTGCTGCTCCAGTTTCAACTGTTCTGCCTTATTATTATTCGACCATGCTGGTCATTTATGAACATTTGAACATCTTGGCCATGTTCTGTTATAATCTCCACCCGGCACAGCCAGAAGAGGACTGGCCACCCCACATAGCCTGGTTCCTCTCTAGGTTTCTTCCTAGGTTTTGGGAGTTTTTCCTAGCCATCGTGCTTCTACACCTGCATTGCTTGCTGTTTGGGGTTTTAGGCTGGGTTTCTGTACAGCACTTTGAGATATCATCTGATGTACGAAGGGCTATATAAATACATTTGATTTGATTTGACTTACCAGAGGCCACTGCTCTATTCTGCCGAAAAAGCTTAACACCCGCCAGCTGTATGGTATTCATGTCGTCGTTCAGCCACGACTCGGTGAAACATAAGATATTACAGTTTTTAATGTCCCGTTGGTAGTGATCGTAGTTTGTCTATTTTATTATCGATTGATTGTACATTGGCTAATAGGACCGATGGTAAAGGTAGATTACCCTCTCAACGTCGGATCCTTACAAGGCACCAGGACCTTCGTCCCCGTCTTTCTGCTGCGAATGATGGGGATGAAGGCCTTGTCGGGTGTCTGAAGTAAATCATTCCCTTCCTTCTAAGACTCGTTGAAGAAAAAGTATTCCTCCGGTACGGGGTGAGTAATCGCTGTCCTGATATTTAGAAGCTCTTTTCGGTCATAAGACACGGTGGCAGAAACATTATGTACAAAATAAGTTACAAATAACGTGAAAAAACATACACAATAGCACAATTGGTTACTTGATCATAAAACTTCAGCCATCTCCTTTGGCGCCATTAGGTCAACTAGGTCTTTCTTTGCAGCACTTCAATGGACAATATTAAAGAAAAAACACCAGTCTCAATGTCAACAATGAAGATGCGACTCCAGATTGCTGGCCTTCTAGGCAGCACAGAACAGAGCAAACTAGCTCTGCTAAAAAAAAGCCATATCTCATACTGGCCCAAAAAATATTAAATATTAAGATGGGAAAAATAACACAGACACTGGACAGAGGAACTCTGCCTAGAAGGCCAGTATCCCAGAGTCGCCTCTTCACTGTTGACGTTGAGACTGGTGTTTTGCGGGTACTATTTCATGAAGCTGCCAGTTGAGGACTTGTGAGGCGTCTGTCCTCTTGCTTAGTTGTGCACCGGGGCCTCCCACTTCTCTTTCTATTCTGGTTAGAGCCAGTTTGCGCTGTTCTGTGAAGGGAGTACTACACAGCATTGTACGAGATCTTCAGTTTTGGCAATTTCTCACAAGGAATTGCCTTCATTTCTCAGTACAAGAATAGATTGATGAGTTTCAGAAGAAAATGCTTTGTTTCTGGCCATTTTGAACCTGTAATCGAACCCACAAAGTCTGATGCTCCAGATACTCAACTAGTTTAAAGAAGGTTTTCTTGCTTTATTGCCAGTTTTATTGCTTCTTTAACTTGTCTGGGAACAGCCCAGGGACTGGTTGAAAATATCAGTGAAGACACTTGCCAGTTGGTCAGCGCATCCTGGTACTCCATATGGCCCTGCAGCCTTGTTCCTAGCGGAACATCTCTCCAACAGCCAATGAAATTGCAGGGCGCCAAATACAAATCAACAGAAATCTCCTAAATCAAATTTCTCACACATACAAGTATTAGGCACCATTTAAAGACACAATTATCGGTAATCCAGCCACAGTGTCTTATTTCAAAAATGCTTTACAGCGAAAGCTCCACAAACGATTATGTTCGGTCACCACCAAGTCACCGAAAAACCTACAGCAGTTTTTCCATCCAAAGAGAGGTGTCACAAAAAGCACAAATATAAATACAATTATTCACTAATCTTTGATGATCTTCATCAGATGACACTCATAAGACTTCATGTTACACAATACATGTATGTTTTGTTCGATAAAGTGCATATTTATATCCAAAAATCTCATTTTACATTGGCGTGTTATGTTCAGTTGTCCCAAAACATGCAGTGATTTTGCAGAGGTCCACATCAATTCACAGAAATACTCATTATAAATGTTGATGAAAATTCAAGTGTTATGCATGGAACTTTAGATAAACTTCTCCTTAATGCAACCGCTGTGTCAGATTTAAAAAATCTTTACGGAAAATGAATACCATGCAAATATCTGAGTACGGAGCTCAGAGCCCAAACAAGCCAAAAGAAATATCCGCCATGTTGCGCAGTCAACATTAGTCAGAAATAGAATTATAAATATTCACTTACCTTTGATGATCTTCATCAGAATGCACTCCCAGGAATCCGCATCCCACAATACATTTTTGATTTGTTCGATAAAGTTCATCATTTATGTCCATATACCTCCTTTTGTTAGGGCATTTGGTAAACAAATCGAAACGCGTGTGCAACTTCCAGCGGAAAGGTCGGACAAAAATTCCAAAAAGTTATATTACTGGTCGTAGAAAC